>NW_018128130.1:468294-470497 GCF_001952655.1 Monopterus albus
GTGGGAGGAAGCCGGAGCACCCGGAGAGAACCCACGCAAGCACGGGGAGAACATGCAAACTCCACACAGAAAGGTCCCAGGTGGGGCCCGAACCCGGAACCTTCTCGCTGTGAGGCAACGGCGCTAACCACTGTGCCACCGTGCTGCCCTTAGAATTAGACAATTAAAATATGAACAACCCATTTATAAGAGGTTGGACTAACTGAATTGAACTCCGCTGACATGCTGTAGCCTGCTGCAGAGGTGACTGTCGCTAGGTTTTTCATGGCCCTTAAAATTTTGATCAGAAACCTGCTGCCACACTGGAGACTGGACTTGCCAGCTCCATTTCAGCCAAAGTTCTGAATTTGGGAAACATTTTTATCTGGAAGTGATTAGCAGTTGTTCTAAACGTTGGATTTCTTGATCCTGATGCCCTCACTTCACTAGGAGGAACCCGCTGCATGCGCTCCTTCTGTACCCCTCTGTGATCTGTAATGGTCATAGACCTGCTCTGTGCCTTTAGTCCGTGGCTCTTCAACAGGCTGTGAACTCCCAGATAGCGAGCTGCATTGAATGGGTCTCAGTTGTCCTTCATCCACTGCATCAGTTCCTCTTTTTCACCTCGTTTATCAACGCCATAGCAACCATCTGGACTTTTAAGTAGCCTATAGCCTAACTTTAAGTTAGTGTAGATCACCCTCTGTGTTCTAAACTGCCAAAATGACAAACGGCCTTCAGATTCTTCCGTCATTAATAAAAAAATGAAATTGTCAATTACAGCAAATGTTCGGTTAACAGAACCTCGTGTATTGCATCATCACATTGCTCGGTAATTTGATACATAATCACTTATAGAAAGGTGGGGTGTACGCTTGATGAAAGTGGATATCGTGAATACAGCATGGTGCAAATGAACAGGTTTTAATATTAGTATCTTATGCTAAATTATCATAGCCTGTTTTTCTCCCTCTGCTGGAGCCTGTAAACATTAGTCTGTCTTCAGCTTCCTGGTTTCTGAAATGTTCCTGGTCCACTATTTTCTGATCACACCACCGTTTTGCAGTCTCGCCCTGTGGAGTACCTACTTCTGCCTTCCTGGTTGCCTGCCTGTTACTCACCTGACTTAGTTCAGTGTCTGTGCTTTCTAAATCCAGTTCACTGTCTGGCCCTTACACTATTCATAGGACACTCATCTGTTGTCTTCAGCCGGCAGGTGGATATTGTCTCTATGCATTTCACTCACCTCTGCCACAGTACTAAAAAACTATAAATTAAAAATGTCAGACAAAATACACTATAAAGTACACAAAAACAGGGAGTTCAAGTGATGGCAGCCATCCTCACCAGCGCCACCAAACCACCATATTGCCAAACAAAGGATTGTGGAAGGTTTAATAAACTGGAAGTAAAAATGTCTTTGCTATGTTGATTTCTGTTTATGCTGTTTTACTGCTGGAAAAATGAGCCATTGCTAAATATTGTAACTAAGGAAGTGTTTAAAATTGGTCTAGTCACTGATAATTGTGCATGTTTATTTGTCTTTCTGTATCATAGGATGAGTTCCATCCGTTCATTGAGGCTCTGCTGCCCCAGGTCCGTGCCTTTGCCTACACATGGTTCAACCTCCAGGCCAGGAAAAGGAAGTACTTCAAAAAGCATGAGAAAAGGATGACTAAAGAAGAAGAGAGAGCCGTCAAAGATGAACTGCTGGGGGAGAAGGCAGAGGTGGGATAAATTGAGTGGTGGATAGTATCAATAAACTTAGTTTTGTTTTACAGATCAAATAGATAAAATGAAAATATTATTTTAGCAATCTGAAGACATTGTATACCTTCTTCAGGGTGGCGGAGGGTTCATGGGAGTTTGCCCAACCAGTCCACATGTGTTTCGTGGATCTGGAGAAGGCATTCGACCGTGTCCCTCGCAGCGCCCTTTGGGGGGTGCTAAGGGCCGTCCGGTCCCTGTACGACCGGAGCAGGAGCTTGGTTCGCATCGCTGGCAGTAAGTCAGACTTGTTTCCAGTGCATGTTGGACTCCGGCAGGGCTGCCCTTTGTCACCGGTTTCTAGGCGCAGCCAGGGGCCAGAGGGAGTCTGGTTTGGGGACCACAGGATCTCATCTCTGCTTTTTGCAGACTATGTTGTCCTGTTGGCCCCATCAAACCAGGACCTCCAGTGTGCACTGGGGTGGTTTGCAGCCGAGTGTGAAGCGGCTGGGATGAG
>NW_018128130.1:470956-477805 GCF_001952655.1 Monopterus albus
CATTCCCCTGGAGGAGCTGGAGGAAGTGTCTGGAGAGAGGGAAGTCTGGGCAGCTTTGCTTAGACTGCTGCCCCCGCGACCCGGTCCCGGGAAAATGGATGGATGGATGAAGACATTGTATTTGTAATCAGTGTTTTACCAGCATTTAACAACAGTGTTATACTTTCCACATACCAAAATCACACTGAGTGGTCTTAAAGTTGTTAAGATACTAGTAGAATATGTTGTTCAATGAAATGATTGACATGACTCTCATTCCAATATCACTGTTGCTAGGTGAAACAGAAGTGGGCCAGCCGTCTTTTGGCCAAGCTAAGAAAGGACATTAGACCTGAATGCAGAGAAGACTTTGTCCTTTCAATCACTGGGAAGAAAGCTGCGTGTTGTGTCCTGTCAAACCCTGATCAGAAAGGCAAAATGAGACGCATAGATTGTCTCCGACAAGCTGACAAGGTACATTCTGCTTATTATAATAACTTTTGCTTCTCAGAGAAGAGAAATACCAAAAATTTTGATTAGTTAAATATTAAAACACAACAAATCAACAAACTTAACACTCAAAATGCAGACACAGCAAGTAAGAAAAAAGATCAGCATACAAAAAGGATAGAACACTGCTTGAAAAACCAGAACTTTAGTCCCATGAATGCCCACAAACTTCACTAATTACCGACAGTTTTCAGCCATTTACAGCCTGCGAGCTCTGCATTTGTGGGTTCCGTAAATTGTGGGAAATGAATCGCTGGCAGTTGGAGGAGGTGGCGCGTGGGAGAGTAGGGGGTTCATTAGTAGTGGAGATGTGAATGTCTCTAAAAAGTGCAGTGAAATTGCTGCCCGCCTAAGCCCACTTCATATAACCAGAAATTTTAAAGAAAAAAAAAGTGCAGCGTTTCATTCATTCAGTTACATTGCATTGGAATACAAACCAAGTCAGATGTGTTCTTAACAAAATGTATCTGCATTTGTAGTTTAGTTGCAGAGAAACATTTTAAGAGACTGAGCAGCTGAACAAGTAGCTATAAAACAGTAAGGTGTACCTTAAGACAATGATACCAGGCCATTAAACCCTCGTTCTGCCCCTTGTGTTTTAATGACGCTGTATTGAAAGTATTGTTTTATAAAGTCCACATAACTGTGGGGTTATGACGCAGCTGTGTGATAGATCAGATTTCAAATGAATGTTCACAAAGAAGTTATCTTCTTCATTCTAGCATACTTTACCAAATAGGAAAAAAAACAGAATGACAAGTAAAAAACAAGAAGACAAACGGCCAATCTCTTTCTAAATATGTATATATACAAGTTAAAAATGAGCTATTTTATGTACAGTGATTTCGTCTATAAGTTATTGCCCTGTGGTGTTTGCTCTGTGTTGTTAATCATATAAACTTGGATTACCGTAACTGTTTATCAGAGTGATGACATGGGGGATGAAACCATCCTCGTGTCTGGTTGTCTTGGTGTACAGTAACCTGTAGCGCCATCCAGAGGGGAGGAGTTCAAACAGTTTGTGTCCAGGGTGTGAGGGGTCTGCAGTGATCCTCTCCACCCTCCTTTTGACCCGTGAGGTGTACAGGTCCTCCATGGAGGACAGGCTGGCACCAATGGTTCTTTCTGCAGTCCTGACTGTCCACTGTAGTCAGTTCCTGTCCTGTTTGGTTGCTGAGCCAAACCAGACAGTGACAGAGGTGCAGAGAACAGACTCAATGATTCCTCTGTAGAACTGTATCAGCACCCCCTGGGGCAGGTTGAACTTTCTTAAGCACATTAACCATGTTTAATCGATCTTTGACTAGAAATGTGAAAGTGCAGTTCCTGTATGATGAGAATTATGGTCAGACAGTTCTATTGTATAAACTGTGGCCTAAACAAAAACACGACCCTGCAGTGTGAATACAGTACGTCAGACAGTCCACTCTGGTCTGTGTCTTTTTGATAACAAAGCGCCATTTAATACTGACACAGTGCAAATCAAGGAATAGTTCTTTAATGGGTGTATTTACTGTGGAATCTACAGTAGACACTCGTTATCAGGCAACAGGAGAAGGGGGGCTCCTAGAAGTCTAACGGGAACTGCAAAGCAACTAAAAGCCATTCAACTGGGAAAAGCATTTCTGAGTGGCTGCATCTGTACCTGCTGGTGCTGGTCACGCCATATGATTTGTCTATTTGAAGGCACAACATGACTTGCTTTCTTTTTTTGCGCACATGATGGTAAATTGCAACAGGTTTGGTAAATATCCCCTTTGAGTGGATAAAATGTCACATATGTTTAAGGTACAATCAGTATTTATAAAAATGGTCAAAGTTACGATAGATGTTGATTTTTAGTCAACACTTTTGTCTTTTCTAAGGTGTGGAGGTTGGACCTGGTGATGGTCATCCTGTTTAAAGGAATCCCATTGGAAAGCACAGATGGAGAGCGGCTGGTAAAGGGAGGCCAGTGCTCCAATCCAGTTCTCTGTGTCCAACCTCGACACATCTCTGTCTCTGTGAAAGAGCTCGACCTCTACCTCGCTTACTATCTCCAAGAGAAAGGTATGTACCAAGAAACTGTTTAATAGCACTCTGTAGCCCCTGCCTCACTCGTGCGCCTTTATTCCATATCGTTTTCTGTGTGTAAGGCACAAAGCTGGAATGGTGGGCCATTTTTGTTCTGCTTCTGGTCCACCTTCGGAGGTTAGATTAGATTAGATTCAACTTTATTGTCATTACACATGCACAAGTACAAGGCAACGAAATACAGTTTAGCATCTAAACCAGAAGTGCAATAACAGCAGTGCAGAGTGCGCAGTATCTACAATATGTAAAGTCAGTACTAATTTACTGATATGTTCTGTTGATATTTACAGTAAGATATGTGAGGTAATGTACAATGTACAACAGACTTAATGGATTTAAATTACAAATAATGGATAAAGTACAAAGCATCAATGCCCAAACAGGGGCTTGAACCCTGGACCCTCAGATTAAAACTTTGACCCCCTACCAACTGAGCTGTGCAGACTCTACTCTGGTAACACCAACGGTGAAACAAAAGGTAGATGCACTCTTTGTAGACAAGGTTAGCCATCAGTCTGGGGCCAGGTGCACCTTTTGATGATGTAATATGTGTGCGACGCTTTCACCGGCATCTCAAGTTTGCACGCCTCTTTAACTTCTAGGTCAAAGCAATTTCTGATGTCATGAATGCATTGACTGCAGTTATTACTAATGACATTCACACACATGGCAAGAAACACGCTAATCAGTTTTGCGTGAAGCACAATACTTGAAGAGCCAACAAAGCTACATCCGCACTTATCTCTCCCACCATTGTTGTTTTGTTTTGTAGACTACCGGTGCAAAATTCACATCACAGCTGACGCAGAGCAGCGTCACGTCTTGCCTCTGGTGCGGAATGCTGGCCTGTTGTGTGAATTCAAAGGTCGGCTCGTGATTATACTGCCCTTAGCTTGATCTGTATGAAGAGCACAAGGGCGGGATATTGGCGACCCTTTTGAACAGCAGTAGTACAGGATCTCAGTGTAAAAATGACTTGTTCTTCTTCCTGCACTGCGATACGGTATGCTTCAGGTAAAATTTAAATACCACTTTATGACATCGGGATGATATGCTGGATGACACAACTGACCGGGGCTGTGATCATTATGTTACCATTATGCAATCAAGACTAGGATTACCAAACACGCACACAGGCTGGTTATCTCGGCAAAGACCCACGCTGATGTCAGTGTGTAGACCTGAATGATGTTTTATGTTTTACCGCATACTAAAGTTCTCGGTTTTTAACTGCTGACATGTTAGTGTTATTGTGCTGATATTTCTTGCCTATAGTTTTTTTGAAGTTAAGTTGCTCTTGAGTATACATGGTCATCTGTACTTGTTAAGGTTACTTAGTAATTCACATTTAACTGTTGTGGCAGTGACAGAAAATACTTCTACAAAAAGTAAAAATGTTTTATACAGTGTGCTATACTGCATTATATTGTCGTCGCTGCCACTAGAGACACTCTGCTACAGTGGCATAGCCGGTTGGGGTACTGCTTCCTCTTTATACTGCCATACTGGTGATCACCCAGTAAAATAGAACTGTTACATCTTAGCCATCCACCACAATAGCTTTTACACACCAAGGTCTCTATTTTCCTGAACAAGCGGTTTTGCGTGTAGTAGCCTCCACCTGTGAGTGGTCAGCTGTGCATGGTGCACTGAGGATACAGAATGGCCAAAACCTTAGCCACACTCACAGCTGTTGTGTTCATTATGGCTGGTTGACATGTAAACTGACATGGACTGGCATGAAGTAAACATACTGTGCCTAAGACATAATGTGCTGTGTGTCAGTCTATCTGGGTTTATGTTCCATCTTATGTTTCATCCTTTGGCTGTGTACTGTGCCACTGTTTTTGGAGTGTGGTACAGCTGCACTAGTGGACTAAGCTCAGCATGCATGTAGCTGGGGAGGACAAAGCTATAGAGACGGATGTTAAGGTGGAAGTGTTACATTGAATTGCATACAATTGTACAGGTGTACCTAATAAAGTGGTCAGTGACTGTAGTTTCTATTTTATAGCCCAAAGAACCATCTAATATGATAACACACATGCTGTGCTGGGTCATTTCTACAGTTATCCCCAAGGACCGGTGCTAGTCTGAGTTCTGCCAGCAGAGCACGCTCCTTGCAGGATCATTGTGCACAGCACTGGCTGGAGCTCCTCTCCAGCAGCTTCTCTCTCATCAACACCCATACCAGCTTTCCACACAGTGACCAGCACTGGGCTTACACCTAGTTTATACTTGTTATTCTTGCCCGTGCGCCTGGACGTCACAACTGTTGGTGTATGAGGCGCATTGGTGACATTTTGGCTGGTTGCACAACTTTTGTTTATTTGTACTCTTGATGTTTACCAAAGAAGCCAAAAGAGCCAAAGAGAAAGTGGTCTCACATTCTAGCAAATCTTCAAATGCAAGTGACCGATTAAAACTTCTCTTCTGCTTCTATTGTTAATCATACTGCTTCAGCTAATGTGTTGTTTTTATTATTATTATTATTATTATTTTTGTTTCTTTTGGTTCTCGGTTTAAAAAAAAAAAAAAACAACACACGAAAGTTTTACAAGTGTTCTGGAAAGGCTTAGCTCTGCTTCTGTGCTGCAGTCATCTATTAAATATTTCAAAAGCAATTTAATAGGTAGTTTTTATTCTTAAGTTTGTGGGTAGCATTTGAAGTACAGTATTTTTAGTTGATCTGAATGCTTTTAGTGACTATTTACAACACTTATTACTACAGTTAAGGTGAGGTATACAGTATATTTTGACAAACTTGACAACATCTAATTAGTATTAGCCATCCCAAAAAAGCTGTTGTGATGTTAGCCAAGCATGTATGAGGCAAACTGACTAACCCTGACCGAAGCCCTGACCATCTATCAGCTGATGGTTTTCTCTTTTTTTCCCCAGAGGCAGATCAGAGCAGCAGTCCCAGTCGTACAGGAGTGGGTTCTGATCAGGAGGACAGTCGAACCGCTACCATGGGTACTGTACACGATCATCAGTTATTGAGGAGCGTAGTCTGCATAACCTGGATACATGAGAACCTAGGACGTTCCTGGACGTTTTTAGCTCAAGGCTCAAAAGAGAAATTTGATTTCTCCTCAAAAATACATCATGGGTTGCCACATCATCTACATTTATAAACTGCTGAATGAACATAAACCATGAATTTAAAATGTATGTAAAATATATTTATTTCATTAGAAGTTTAATTTAGCATAGTTTCATATCTGCAGATACTCAAGTGATAAGATGGACAGTAATGCAAACACTGCACACCAGATAGTGCCACATGCCATAACGATTGGTGCACTGTTTTCCTGTTAAGACCAGTGCTGTTGGATTATAAAGTTTTTAGCATATGAATACATTTTGTTCTAAAACCCATTCTGTACATAGTGTACTACATTCCTTTTAATGAATCTCTTATTGTGTTAAACAATGGAAAACAAAAGCAACACACACTGAATTAAAAGAAATAAAGATAAACAGTGAAATCAAGCCATCAAAAGGACATTATTTTATGATTAAAATACAAAAAAAATCCTCATAGCTTTGTAAAGGGAAATATAATGTACATAAGCACAAATAAATGCACAAACCACCTAGACAATAGTGTGCTATACATTCATATACCTTTAATTAAGTGAATAAACATATAATGAACTGGTCGACCTATGAATTGACTGACATGCACTAACTGCTGCTGCTCTAGGCACACACACACACACACACACATCTAACTGCTGCTACATTTCTACAGATGGTCCAGAGTTCCAGGAAAGTTTTGTGACATCAGGAGTTTTCAGTGTCACTGAGCTGGTCCAGGTCTCTAGAAGTAAGTCTGCTTTACTGTAACCTTTATCCTTGACCCAATTTTGCTGCCACCTTATATAACCCCATCCCTTTTATTTATGAGTTTGACAGGCAGTGAGCATGTCATGTCATTGGACAACTCAAGATAACTGTGTTTTCAGGGTTGTCACTGTTAAAAATACTGTACAGTGCTATGTGAGGTGAAGAAGTGTTTGTCCCCTTACTGATTTTTTTTTATCTTTTTGCATGTTTGTCACACTGTAATGTTTCAGATCATCAAACAAATTTAAATATTAGTCAAAGATAACACAAGTAAACACATCGTGCAGCTTTTAAATGAAGGTTTTTATTATTAAGGGAAAACAAAATCCAAAACTACATAGCCCTGTGTGAACAAGTGTTGCCCCCCTGTCAAAACATAACTTAACTCTGGTTTATCGCACCTGAGTTCAATTTCTCTAGCCACACACAGGCCTG
>NW_018128130.1:479127-482409 GCF_001952655.1 Monopterus albus
TATATATGTATGTATGTATGTATGTATATATATGTATGTACGTATGTATATATACATATGTATATGTATATATACACGTATGTATATGTATGTAAAACTGGGGAAACACGAGTTTCCTGGTAGTAGATGTGACTTAGATATTGATGTGAACAATATTTGAAAGTCAGAGACCATTATTACTGGCATGTGACATGAACATGGCTCAACTTTCATGACGTATTTTGGAGGGAAATTTCTGTTTGGACAAAACTGTCATGCTGTATGTATAAACACATAAATTCTGTATACAGCTCAAAATTATTTACCAATTTATTTTCCACAGTCCAATCACAAACTGAAAACAGACACAGCAATAGCCTCAGTTCAGCAAAGCCATACACTGTAAACCCTATCTGTGCAATTTTACTCAAGTCAGTTTTTTAAACATGCACATGTATGCTTGGTGTTAGTGCAGCCTCTCTTTTCCCTAAACAGAGACTGACAAAGCAAAAAATACAGTGGAAAAGCAAATGAGGACGTGTCAGCCCATGAGGTTATGCTGGGTGATGGTTAAGCGAAGCACAGGGTTCCAGTGGAAACACAGCTGTACTGTCATTAGCTAGCACCACTTTGCAAATAACACACTGTGGTAGTGGACCATCATCAGGACCAGTCCATGGAAATCCAAATACTCATCGTCATACATACTCTGTTTTCTGCTCGCCCCAGTTTCTGTCTCTTCCACTGTAGGTACTACAATCCATCCATTTTGTTCTACACAGAGCTGAGCTGAAGTTTGATGTTTACAGTTATTTTTTCTGGTTTATTTATTTTTCCTCATGCTGTGCCTCCCCTGAAGCCTACTGGCGCCTCCAGGGGAGGCGCACGTCACAATTTAAAACCACTGTTCCAAACTGTAAGATGCTGGATTCCACATGGGCTCAATTGGATTTTACATGGACTTTGCATTAGGGAGCTAGCAGGGGAAAGTCTGCTTAATGTCTGGGAGAACCAAGTCAGACATTTGCATTCTAGATATTTTCAGGGTGTAAGTTCATGTGTTCAGAGTGCTTTGCATCTGAGCATCAGGTTTTGGAGAATCTTTACGTCTTGTCTGTCCTCTGCTCTGAACTGATAAATATGGCTTTCTTTGCTGTTTTACAACCTGAGTGGCTGCTATAGAACTGATGTGTGTTTGTGTATGTGTTGTCGGGATAATGAAAATTTGATTTGCTTCACACTTTTACAAAATGGGAGAAAGAAAATGCAATAAAGACAAGAAAATTAATAACTTCAATACAGCTAGTTAAAAATTCTGACTAGCATTGTGTTGTGTGACAATTTCTATTTGTAATTTGCTGCAAGGTAGACAAACAAGTATTGCAATGCTGATATTAAATTTTCCCTGTACATTAGTCATGACTACGGTGTTTGTCTTCCCTGTGTGTATAGCTCCAGTAGTCACAGGAGTAGGACCTAGTTTCTCTATGGGGGAGCTCCAGGGTCATCTGGCCTATGACCTCAACCAGCCCGGCAACCAGCCAGTTACCCTGAGACGATCACTGGCCAGCACCTCATCTAGCGGGTAAACACAGACACCCACTGCATCTGCCTTGATTACCTTGCATTAACCTCTACCACCAGAACATCAGAAAGAGCAGAGCCTGCTTTGTAAATCTTAACTTATTAGCAGTACTAAGCTCTGTTTATGTATTATATTCACTAATATCAGCCCTTACCATGAGTTTAAACTATAATCTTAGTTCAGATGTTAAGCCTCAAACCCAAGTCCAGACCCTCAAACAGCTTAAATGTTACTTACAACAGCTGCCTCTGCAGCTCCGTTTATTTGTTTTGAATCTTCATTTGAAAGAATTAAAATAACCTTTTACATTTACAGTATGTGGGACATATTTGAAAATCTAAATTTGGAGCTTGCATTAGCAAAATAAAAATTTGTACACACTGTAGCATTTCAGGCCTTGTAAAATGTTTATAACATTGAACTAGCTAGTTATTCAGTTTGATTGTTAAGCCTAACTACAAACAAAATGAACGCTCTAAGAGGCACAGATATTGTTCTAGAACAGACCAGGAAGAGCAGACCTAGACCAAAAGCTATGGGAATTTATTCACCTTCTGGCAGCCGCACACCTGCTCACCCAGCCACATTGACAATTTGTTTAAGAAGATCCATAACAGTGTCTGTATGCTGTATACATGTAACAATAGCTCATTACACTTTAACTGTTTCACTGGCTAATTTTGCAACAAGGTAATCAAGTACACTCTGGAATGAGGGAAGAAATAAATCACTCATGAGCACATGTTTGAGCAAGTCTTTTATTTTTGTAAGTAGTTGACTTGTAGCATGGTGTTTTCTGCTGCAAACCTTCTCATGACCTTGCAGTTCTGCAATGCTCTGTTGTCATGTGGAAAACATGCACACAAGGATTCATTTGCACAATGTTAAATATCTTACATATTTACTTTGAAGAGTCGAGGTATTTAAAAACATCTCTTAACATTACACTATACAGTTCAGCATCACGTCCTCCAGAAATGGAGAAATTAAAACTGAAAATAGTGATGTGTAAATCATTACATTGCATTGAAAACAACACAGCAGCACATTTTTTGATGTGATATCTCATCAATTTTATTTTTTGTTCAAAATAAACACTCACTTCAATTCTGATGCTGAAACACGTTCCAAAAAAAGTTGGGATGGCTGCATTGCAGGTCCAGTAATTGAGGTACAATGAAATTATGATTCCATGTGAAACAGGTGATGTCAATGGGTGACTGCATCATGATTTGGTACAAAAGTGACATCCAAGAAAGGCTGAGCCCTTTAGGAGCAAAGATGGGCCGAGGACTATACTATATCAGAGCAGTATACCGGGCACCCTGGACCCCCTGCAGTATGCCTACCGGCCCAACACAGCCCCCTCAGACACCACCACAGCTTCCCTCCACTATTCCCTTTCTCCCCTGGAAAATGTCCTACATCAGGATACTCTTCATTCACTACAGCTCCGCCTTCAACACAGTTGTCCCACACAAACTCACCCACAAACTGTTCACACTGGGTCTGCACCCCACCCTCTGTGACTGGCTCCTGGACTTTGTGACTGGCAGGCCCCAGACTGTCAGGATTGGCAATAGGACTTCAGCCAGCATTGTTACAAACACTGGCACCCCACAGGGATGTCCTCAGTCCCATCCTCTACCCCCTGTTCACCCACGACTGTGTCGCCTCCCACAAAGACAACATCATCCTAAAGTTCGCCGACGACACCG
>NW_018128130.1:484503-529228 GCF_001952655.1 Monopterus albus
CAAACATTTTGACTTTAGGACCGCCAGTTTGCCAACATATGTGTGAGGAAAATTATAGAAATATTTAAAAACAATGTTCCTCAAAGAATGACAAGGATTTAGATCTGTACCCTCTACGGTGCAGAACATCATTAAAAGATTCAAGGAATCTGGAGGGATTTCAGTGTGTAAAGGGCGCCAGTCTAAGCTGGATGACCAAGCTCTGTGATTCCTCAGACGTCACTGCATCAAGACTCATCTCTCTTCTATAAGCGATATAACCACCTGGGCTCAGGATGACTTTGGCTCACCTGTGTCAGGCACTACAATACGTAGTTACATCCATAAATGCTGCTTAAAACTGTGCTGTGCCAAAAGGAAGTCCTATGTCAACAGTGTCCAGATGTTGACTGCTCTGGGCTCAGAGGCATCTGGGATGGACCATCACACAGTGGAAACGTGCACTGTGGTCAGACCAATCGTCGTTTCAGGTCTTTTTTGGAAAGAATGGACGGCATGTGCTTTGACTAAAAAGCAAAAGGACCATCCAGACTGTTACCAGCAACAAGTCCAAAAGCCAGGGTCTGTCATGGTCTGGGGTCGTGTCAGTGCCCTTGGCAAAGGTCACTTACACTTCTGTGACGGCTCCATTAATGCTGAACAATACACAGAGACCTTGGAGCAACATCTGCTGACTTCAAGACGACATCTTTTCCAGGGACGCCCGTACATATTTCAGCAAGACAATGCAAACCTCATAGTGCCACATTACCAAGGCCTGGCTGTGGAGGAAGAGGGTGTGAGTGTTGGACTGGCCTGCCTGCAGTCCCCACCTGTCCCCAACAGAGAATGTGGCACATTTTGAAATGCAAATTGCATTAACGAAGGCCCAGGACTGTTGGACACCTTAAGATTGGTTTGCAGGAAGAATGGGACAAAATGACATGTGACACACTGAATCACTTGGTATCCTCAGTCCCTAAACGTCTTCTAAGTGTTGTGAAAAGGAACGGCAACATCACACCGTGGTAAACGCTTCTCTGTTCCAACTTTTCTTGGAATGTGTTGCAGCATCAGAATTTAAGTGAATGTTTATTTTCAAATACAGTGGGGCAAATAAGTATTTGATACGCTGCCGATTTTTCGACTTTTCCCCACTTACAGAGAATGGACAGTTCTGTAATTTTCATCGTAGGTACACCTCAGCTGTGAGAGACAGAATCTACAAAAAAATTCCAGAAAATCGTTAGATTTTTAAATAATTTATGTGTTTTCAGTGTAATACAGGACACAGATGGTTTACACATCACTATTTTCACATTTTATTTAGATTTTACTTGTCATCCCAACTTTTTCTGATGTGGGCTTTTACACTTATCAGGGAGCGTAATGACAAGCTGGACACATTATGGGAAATCTTGGAGCCTGACTTAGTGTGTGTACTAGGGATTAAGGACATTTTCGCCTCTGCTCCTTCAGTGTTATTTAAAGTTTGTCTTTTGTAAGTGCTCCAACTTTATGGAAGTGCACCACTAATTTGTTGGAGTACTTACTTAAAATTAAATGCAATAGGTAAACAATTCTGAAGGTTTATATATGGACAGTGGTCTCTATGCGGAGATGTTGGCTATTATTAAATACAATTAAGGCCTTACTTCAGGCTTCTTCTTGTACTGTAGTTACAGATCCACTTTTTGACCCCAACAAAACTGCTTGAGAAGGATATTTTAAAACAACTTAAATGTATACAGTGTGTGTTTGTGTCTGCAGGAATAAGCGTCATAAGTCCGGCTCCATGGAGGAAGAGGCTGACAGTCCAGGGGGGGAGTATTACCACTCACCTTCCAGTCCTGCCAGCAGCTCCAGGAACTGGACCGATGACATGGAAGGAGGTAACAGAATAAGAATATGGACAGGAATAAGACTAACGGCGTGCATTGTCTGTACAAGGAATCACAAATAGCATGTGTCATTAAAGCACGAGCACAACTAATGTTATTTACATATTTATAAATATGCTAGTGTAGTGCAATGCACACCTGACAGCTGTGTAGTCAAGACTGACCTGCGTTACCTGAAGGTGAACTGATCTTCTACAGATCTGACAGGTCTGAGGCTGAGCGCTTGTTTTTCTCATGCTAACAAATATAACGAAGTTCTTACTTTATCATGTTTGACACTAGATGACTATTTAAGCGAAAGATGTATCGTTACCCCTTTTTCCATGAGTACCGTCCTGCAAATAGCACTTTTCGCAGTGGTTTTTTTTTTTTATTATTATTTCTGAGCGGTTTTATTGGGTCAGCCATGTTTGTTTATTAGTGTTTTGTTTTTGTTTTTTTGACTTCATTGATGCATACCATGTAAAACATAGCATAACGTATACTAACTAATCACCAGTTTATATTTGTTTTGTTTATCTTTGCTGACATCTACAAAGAGTGTAAACAAAACAGAGAATGTGAATGACGAGTTCGATAAAAGATTCATTTGGCCATGAACCTTTACAAACCTGGATATTTCATCAAATTGTAACCGGATCCAAAATAGAACCAGATATTGGAACCCATCCCTAGTGTGTGCCCAGCAGTCTAGTGAGTAAGGCTTCCCAAATTTATGTAGGAAGTTTAGGGTTTGAGTATTAGTTTAATATGTGCTCTGTTGCTATGTAACATAGTACAGATTCAAACTAATGCAAATGTTTTTTTGATTTCCTCCAATGTTATGCATTTTTCTAATTGATTTCACCATTTTGATGTGTTTTTTTTTATATGTCAATATTGGAGGTGGGTACTGGCCTGAGTCTCCACTCCAGGTTACGTTTTCCTTCCATTTTTCTGAGGCATGTAGTTTCATGATGGTTTACTGGCTTAAGAGCCCAGTGAAGCAGTTGCCAACAAATTAACAGAGGGGTTCCAGTGCCTATGTTGCTTGCACTAATAAATATGTTCGTTTGTATGTGTGTTTTAGGTCTCTCTCCACCAGTGAAGAAGGCAGAACTGGACAGTCCCTCTCCCCAGGAAGACTCACCAAGACTAGGCTCATTCACTCAGCACCAGCGGCCTGTCATAGCTGTTCACAGTGGTCAGTAGTGTTTGCGCACATACACATGTTTTTTGTTTTTGTCACTTGGGTCTGTACATAAACATCGCAAGACCTCAGCCAGGAAGTTAAAGCTTGGTCACAAATGGGTCTTGTCCAGATGGACAATGACTTCCAAAGTGGGTTCAGGACGACAAAGTCAAGGTCATCACAAAGCCCTAGGCTCAGTCCAATAGACCATTTGTGGGCAGAACTGACTGTATGTGTGAGCAGGAGGCCTCCAATCCTGACTCAGTTCTGTCAGGAGGAATGGGCCAAAATTCCAGCAGCTTATTGTACAAAGCCTGTGGAAGGCATCCTGAAATGTTTGACCTGAGTTAAACAATTTAAAACTATTGCTACCAAACACTAACTGAGTGTATGTAAAACATCTTGCCCACTGGGAATGTGAGGAAAGAAATAAAAGCTGAAATAGATCTTTTTCTCTACTATTATTCTGATAGTCCACATTCTTAAAATACAGCAGTGATCCTGACTGACCTAAGACAGGGAATGTTGATTGGGTTAAATGTCAGGATTTGGGAAAAATTGAGTTTAAATGTATTTGAATAAAGCTTATGTAAACGTCTGACTTCAACTGTATACTACATGATTAAAAAGGTTCTGAGGAGTATAAATAAAGTGGAGATCAACTGAATGTCACCAACAGCTGGCACGTTTATTACAGTTTAACAAGAAAAACCATTTTTTTCAAAGTTGCAAAACCTGACCCCAAAATAAAACAGAGATCTTTTAAGGGAAAAAAAAATAGTGTCTTTAATGTAAAAAATAAAAAAAACAAACAATAAAAATTGCAGCTTCAACAAAAAAGGAGAAGAACCAACATCCGACTCCTTCTGCACACATTATTTATTCCTAAAGGAGAACACAAAGGACAAACTGTAATTCATTGTTTCTTCTCTCTGACTCTGTCCAGGTCTAGCTCGGAGTCCCCACCCGTCCTCATCTCTTCATTTTCCATCATCTTCCTACTTCCCCCATGGAGCAATTCGCTATCCTCCTCACCTGGCCCAGGACCCCTTAAAAGATCTGGTCTCATTGGCCTGTGACCCTGCTAATCAAACCCCCAGCTCAGTGAGTGTAAACAGTCAAAGGCCAGCTCTAAGAAGACTGTGTCACAGGGCTCCAGATACTACTCCTGATGTTTATTAAAGCAAAAGAGGCTGAACCGTGTTTCTCTTGGTTTAGTCTGAAAGTTAGTGTGGCTCATTTACATTCTTTATGTTTTGCCTCACAGGTGGTGTCCGGTTGTTACAGTACAGTGCAACCTAACCCCCCCCCCCCACACACACACCCAGAGAAACAGTGCTGGATAGAACATGTAAACTGCAGCTGTAATGCTCACTGCCTGCTTTTGTAGCATCTAATACTTGGTCTGACAGTTGAGGCAACATTAAAACAGCCTCTGCAGTGTTTCCACTTCTGCTGCTGTCACTTTATACATTGTGTTAAATTGTGTAGGTTGGTGTTTAGTTTAGGACCAGTTTAAAGTAAAAAGTACAGCAGTACTGCAGTACATGTTAAATATGAGTACATGTGGTCGTCTATCTTTCTGACTTTTTCCAGCTGAATGGCAGCAACCAGATTAAAGTTCCCAGTCACTACATCTCCTCTCAGATGTTGGCGCCCCCTGGACCAGCACCCTCGTTGGCCCCTCCACCATCCTCCCTCTCCAGGCCAACACTACCTACAGAGTCAAAGGCCACTACCACTTCCTCTGACAGGGGCACAAACTCCCCCACATCCCCCAGTAAGTGGTCAAAACGCTAACAAACTTTACCTGACAGTAGTAATGTGCGACATGATGCATAATGTATAGGTAGCATATACGTTACCTTCTGATGGATGTTGGAATAGAATATTTAACCATTTATACTTGTATACCTGTCCTATGATTGTTTATTTTCAAGAACTGAAAAGGCTGAGACAGAAGTGCAGAAGGGAGAACACATAAGTTTAGTGGTGTAAATGCTCCTGGGGGGTATTCCAGACCGACAGTGGGCATATTATAAAACTGCTGACATCGTGCAGTTTTATATAAATATAAAGTTTGCCTTGATCAACAAATCACATGAAAAGACTCAACAAAATAAATAATGGATCCTACTAGCATGTATTATCTGTGTATTGACAGCTTGATATAGTATCCAATGACTCTTACAAACATAGAACAACCATACCAAAACACTTGGTGACATGTCCACATTTTGATGACGCAGCAATATGTGATTACTACGTCACAGAGCGTTTCTTTGTGACAGCTGCACAACAGAGCTACTCCACATAGATGAAAACTGCAGTTGTGGATTGATTTCAAAATAAACTGTGCCCTTTAATTATCCCTTAAATGTTGATTAGTCGGGTCTAGGCATGTAGCTGTGTGGAACAGGTGAGTCAGTGACTGGGTGACTGCATCATGGAGGCAAATCAAACAATCTGAAAAACGGCAGAAGTGGTGGATAGTTTTAAGCATTGGTTATGTCATAGAAAAGTGGATGACTGAAGTCCTCTAAAGTTCAGGAGCGCTTTATTTTACAATCAGAAAAGACTGACCAGTGCCAAATATGCCAGATGTTTTTACATTGTTACATTAATGCTAATTATATATTTAGGGATATAACGGTGGGTTGTGGATCTAAATGCATTTGCATTTGTGTTGCAATAGCAGCACTAGCAGCCATGTTTCCACTGGTCCTTCACATTAGTCTGGTTTTATGAATGTTGAAATCATTTTAAATCATGCACATTTTAAAAGTGTCTTATGTTAACACTGTAAGGATGAATTGTGCAATTTACAAAAAGTTTTGTTCTTGCAACATCATTATTTCAGAGTACTTAGAAAGTGCATTAAGTCTCATTTCCTGAGCAGAAAGTTGAGTCCAGGAACTCCTCCGCTAAGCAGAGAACAAAAGAAACAGAAGCAGGACATATGATAATAGATATTGTACATTTTAGATTGCTTCTGCATTACAAACAGGCTAATAGCCAGGGCTGCCCATAACTGGTGCACAGGTGCACATACGTGGTTAAAATCAAGAATGCGCAGTGAATATTACATTTACTAAAATGCTTTTGCATCCTAATGTTTTTGGCACTTTATTTTATCCACCGAAACAAGGTTTTTTCATGTATCATTGTTAAGGTCATCATTACAAACATGTTAAAGTTCATGTGTTGTGAGCTGTGTAAAATATAGCCTTTGTTGACAATTGCACAAACTTATTTTTTTAGTTAGTTACGTTAGCAGCACCAGTATGAAGCTTGCTATATTGTGTTTTTATGTTTCTAGGATTCTTATTAATTCACCAAAATGTCCAAGAAGCAGGGCACATTAAGTAACTACTTCAGTATTCCACCGCCAGCAAAGAAACACCAGACTGAACCTGAAGTGGCTACAGGAGGCTCCATGACTGCACAGCCATGTGGTACAAGCTATAGATATAGATGCTGTAGATAAAAACCGCACCTTTCATTTAGGGACAAAAGATTTTTAAAATAATGGATGTGCATAAAGTAAGCAGGAAAACGTCTGACAGCTTCATCTGTGTGTGACTGGGTCACAGTGTTCTTCTGTTGTCCTTTACACCTCCCCTGAGCAGTGCTGCCTGTGGGAGGGGATTTTCACATCTTAGTATAGTAAAAAGCAAGTCCAGGGTCCCGCCTGGCAGATTTTCAGCTTTCATCAGTGATGTACAACGATTTGTCTAAAATGACAACAGAGACTTTTGAACCAAAGCCAGCTGCTCATCACAAACTCAAGCAGGAGGAAAGAAATAGGCCCACATCATTGTCCACAGTGCTTCAACTAGAGAAATACAGTGATAAAAGCAGTAAGGAGAGCAGTGATGATGATGACAGCATGTAGAATAACTGCACCATGTACAGTGTGAGGACCAAGCAAGATCTCCAGGTGCTCCTTTGAGAATCTCACCAAAAAATTACGTGCACCCCTGTTAATAGCAACAGGTGTGTGAAATTTGTGAATATGGCACTTCACAAATTAGCAAATTCTGAAATCTGGAATACCTCTCAGGTCTATTTGGTGGCCTTTGGTACAAAAAACAAAATAAAATAACCACAGAGTGAGTGAAAAGATAAACATAAGTTTGAAGACAACTTGCTTACCACCAGTGGTCACATAGGGAGCAGGTCCAAGTTCTATCAAACTACATACATCAGTGACTCATCAAGGGGGATTTGATGTTGTTCTCTATTGTAGCTCCTTTGTGATATGGACTGTTTGTGTTAAAAGTGCTGCCTCACGCCACTTTACAAGTTACACTGAATTTTAAAATTACTAGACTGATGTTGTTAACACAAACACCCTCAGCATACTCGGCCCCTGGGACCCCACCTTCCAACCGCTCCTCCTTTGTTGGAGTCACGCCTCGAGACCCAGGTGGACTCTACCAAGCCCAGGTTAGTATTGTTTATTTGACAATGTCAATTTCAGATTAAGAGCTGACACTACAGAACTCAGATTATTGGAGGGTTGTGATTTTTTTTTTTGCATGGCTAAAGTGAGCTAAAGACACCAATTACATCTCATATTTGAGCTCTCATTTGTTCTAAATTTTGATGACTGTGTTTTGATGTATTTACACTAGATGTTTTCTTATCGTTTGTGGTTTGTTCTCTTCAAAACCTACATTTCTGAACCCATTCATAGGAGAGAAAGCATGGCACTTCTTTGACTGACACTCTCTGGTCTAAATCAGGGGTTTTCAAAGTGTGGGAAAGTGAACCTCCCCTCAAAGACCATAAAACACATTTCTTTAAGAAAAAAAAGACATCTGTATCCTATCCTACTCTTACTAAACATTATTTACCAATTAACCCTCCATAGTCAGTCAAAAACTGAAAACAGACTCAACAATAGTCTTAATAAAATACTCAGTTCAACAAAGTCATACTTTGTAAGGCCTATTTGTTCAATTTTATTCAAGTTAGATCATTTTTAAACATCAAACTCAGCTGGCAAAATGAAATCATGCACACCGCTGTTGAGCTGTGTATTCATTTCTATGCGTTGCGTGGTGCAAGAAAGTATCTGCGCTGCACCAAGTTGTGCACAGTATAAGTACCATCCCTGCACACTGCGCTGAAGTTTAAAGAAGATCAAGTTGGGCGCAGCATTCTGTGATGACATCTTGATGCGCCCAATTGCAGAGAACCTGACAGAGGAGAAGCTTATGTTGGTGGACCAACACCCTCTTCTTTGCTGCAGCTCATCTCCTCCTCCTCCTCATCAATACAACTAAAGCCAGAGCTTTTTGCTGACATGTAGAAAGGTAAATCATATATCCATGTCCGCTGCTCCAAAAACTAGTTAATATCTGCTATCCACCTTTTTGGTCACCTAGCAACTGCCACCCAACGTGTGCACAGTTTGTGCGTGTATGCCCTCCCCCTCTGTGCTATCCCAAGCCCCCCTTCAAGCGCAGCACATACCACCTCCTCTCTGAAAGCCCATTTATTGTCATTAGCTAGCACCACTTTGCAAATACCACGCTGTGGCAGTGGAGCATCATCAGGACCAGTCCATGAAAATCCAAACAATCATCAAGATATTTACTCCATTTTCTGTTCACCCCATACTGTAGCTGAAGTTTGGTGTTTACAGTAAATTTTTCAGGTTTATTTTTTCTCACACTGTGCCTCCCCTGAAGTCTTCTTGTGCAGCTCACACTGAAAACTGTTGGTCTAAATAATCTGACAAGAATCACATTTAAAAATAACAAATATTATGTGTTTGCTGACATCCACAGAAAACATCATAGATTGGCACCTTCAGTCCAAATATAGAAGTATCTTGGTAACCTGAGCCTTGAAATCGGTATCCTGGTATCAGGTAGGCAGCCATAATGCAGGTACAGTAAGTGGGTCAGTAAGCGGCAGGTTGCAGATGTGTATGTGTGGTAATAGGGTGGTAAACAAGTAGCTTGTACAGGTAGAGGAAAGCATCCACTTAAGCACTTAGAGAAATGAATAAATCATAATAAATTCAATAGCTTAGGTATTTAGAGACATGTTTTTCAAATATATGGTATTTAGAGACATTTACATTACACAGTACAGGTTGATGAAGAATAGAGCTTGGGCCTTGTGTGTTAAGTGTGATTGTGCTGCTGTTGTTGCTGCTGCATTGCAGTGCCACTGCTCCAGAAACTGCTCAGCTAACAGTGCTGAGCCAGGACTCCTCTCTGTGAATTTACGTTTGTCGCAACTAAATGCAAGAAAAGTTGGATAACTTCTTAATGGATTGTCATAACAACTGGGTTGTTAGGGATATTTTATTGTGATTAAAATCCAGTCTGACTTAGTTGGACTTCTCAAAATTAACTGAATTTATGTTAGGAAAAACAGCTTGCATGTTGCAAATTTAATGAAATGGACCCTTTAATTAAAATACTACAGAGCAGCTACACCTGGTTCAATCCACCAGGTGTGTCGGTGCTTGCAGGTCCATTGCATGTAACACTTGATCTGTGTCACACCATACAGTTTCAGCATGATGATTGTCTGGTGACTGGTAGCACAATGATGTAAATATTATAGAAGCATAGGCATAATTAACTTGCATAATTCATCGGTGTTGCTTTTGTTTGAAAAAGCAGCAAACAAAAAAAAACAAAACAACAAAAAAAAACCACTCTTTAGCCATAACACTGGGATATTATGTTTATTCAGAAGTGGCACTTAGGATACTGTAGGTAATTACATTCCCAAGTGGTATCTTTGGTTACACTGAATTATACAGCGTACAATATATTCTGCATCAATTTGTGAACTCTCCATATTAGTTGATCTGTAGGTGTTGGCCATAGCAGGACTTGTGCCATGAGAGGTTCAGTCTTAATTTGTGACACTGTCAGAATTTTAACACAGCCTGTCTTTCTCCAAAGTTGTAAATCAGTTTGCCTTCAGTGGACATGTCTCCCAGTCAGATGTAGAAGCAATAGTTTTGATTGATGACCAGAGATTTTACCAACTTTCTCTTATGTTGTCAAGTTTAATCTGTGACGGCCCAGTATTGCCCAGACTATTCTTCTTCTTCTACTTACGGCTGTTCCCGTTAGGGTTCGCCACAGTGAATCATCAGTTCCACCGAACCAACGATGACACATTAAACTTGGCATGTTTTATGCCCTTTATGATCTTCCGGATAATGTCCAATTTAGAGTCACCAATCATCCTAAGCGGCATGTGTTTGGAAGCCAGAGAGAACCCACGCAGGCACAGGGAGAATACGCAGACTCTGCACAAAAAGGCACCGGGTTGGTTGGGCATTGAACCCAGAACCTTCTTGTTGTGAGGTGACAGTGCTAGTATTGCCCAGACTGTAAGGGGCCTTACATTTTTAAGAGTTCTAAATTCCTACATGAGGATGTGTCCTGACGGGCAGAAAATGACTCATTATTTGACTGGTGCCCACATAGATTATTGAAGTTTGGACTGAAAGTTGAGTATCATGAGCGCAGGAATTCTAATTTAGTTCTGTAAACTCCTCTGGGATCTGAGGAGAGAGATGTGGAGTTAATGCAAGGCTCCACAGCAGAAATGTAAGTCTAGAAGTGAAAACCATGTTTCCAGTTAACTGGAAGTTGCTTTTGACTGAAGGTAAAGCTCCATATTTTTTTTTACGTTTGAAGAGTAAGCATTGTTCATGAACGAACCAATCACTTTCACTAAGCCTTTAACAATAGCTTCATCTTTTGTTAGAGTTTTAAATTGTTTATACACATGAATTACTTGAATAAAATACAATATTTTTGTAATTACTCAAAAATTGATGTGTGCAACAATCAATTTCGTAAATGGTTTTACATGTAAATTTGGTGTGATGATTACTCATCAAAAAAGCCTTGTACCTCTGTGTGATAAAAATGCAAATCAGTTCAAATTTTAATTGTGTGTTTGTCTCTCTTCCAGTCTTGGTATCTGGGCAACTGAGTGAACTCTGGAGGAAAGGTGATTGTCATGGTAATGTCCTGGATGAAAGGAAGTAACGTTAGGACAATGCCAGAAAGGAATATTCAGCTTTGTAGAAGTGGTCATACAAATATATAAATATACAGTGAAATATATTTACATATGTGTATGTACCCAGAGGAGACGGCCTGGATGGAAGAAGGATGCTGCTCTTTCTCAGCCATTTTGCAGCCCCAGAATGTACTACGCCATATGACACAAAACAATTCCCAGAAATGGCCACTGACATGAGTTGTGATTTTCAAATAGAAGTACCGGACTAATGCAGATGTCTGGTAGGTCCAGATTAACGGCAAACCAGAACTAGGCCTCAACACACCAAGTCCTAACTGAGTCCCCAGGATGAGGGCTGTTTCACTGGGATGGATGTCATCCTTTACCCCTGTACGCTGGGTCTCTACCTATGGTCTCTTTCCTGGGACAGATGTAGACCTCATCCCCTTTCAACACCTAGAATGCCCCCTCCGCTGCAGGTGCTGCGTATTATATATGCAAATAAGCCTCCGAATTGAAAGAGAGATCCTGTTGTTAATATGTTACGTTTCTTTGCACTTTTTAATATGTTATTGATGACTGAAGGAAACTAAGAGTTGAAACTGCAAATTTTTTTCTCTCTTTCCACCAAAAGACAGAGGCTTTGTCTTTTTTATTGACAATCATCAGCCTGAAACCATTAATTGCTTTGCAAGGCTTGTTTTTAAGATTGATTGTAATTTTTTTAAATCAGAAAACAACCGTGGAACATAAGAGCTATATTCATGCTTCCTCGAGCACAACACGCAGTGGTACAGTTGGACACAACTGACATTGATCCTTTACAGTATGGAGGCCCATTGGTATCAGAAGGGTCTGTCTTAAGCAGAGGGCATCTTTTTTTATGAATATCCTGCTGCTTCCTTCCCTTCAAATGCTGATCATTTTGTCATGACGGCACCAAATGGCCAATGGCGCCATTTGGAGATGTGCACCTGCCACAAGCAAATGGCTTGGTAGAACTGAGAAAAGGCAAAGTCACACTAAAACCCGGATCATGTGGCAGCAGAGCCAGCTGTGAACTGGTGGCTGAACTCGGTGTGTTTGAAACCCTAGCATGGCGTGGTGGGGTGTGTGCCCGTGCATGTGTGTGTACTGTATGCCTGTGTTTGTCAGAATGTGAATATGGTCCTTGCATATCCACACTCATCCCTGCTCTGTTTTGAGGAGATGTGAAGATATTCTTTGTGTCTGAGAGAACAGACTGGCATGTAGGTAGATTAGAAAGAGATATAGCAGGCATTGCACTATGGCTATGTTAAAATTCCTCTTAGAGAGCAGTGCAATGATGTGGCATGTTACAAAGCTGAAGAGTTGCAATGTTTTTTGTTGTCAGTGCTTATCGCAGCAGGTCATGTGCATACTGACTTGAACTGAGCACAACATCCAGGTCTCTTGTCCATCTCTAAAATGAACGGTGGTCTAGAAGATGTCGCTGGCAGGTTCTGCACTGTGTAGCGCAGCCCCAACTCAAATCTGTTTAGGAAAAACAGCAGTAGGGTTTGAGTTGGGGTTCAGACTGGAGTGAGCTGGAAGAACAGAAAGACGGATCAGCAACAGTGCAAGAGATGGTTTCAGGTGAAACCTCGGCGGTTTTGGCAATGAGCAACAAATCAAGCATTTAAAACCAGAGTTTAAAGGTCATGAGTTTGATTTTCTTGACACAATATTTACAGTATATTATGACAATGCTTTAGAGAGGCAAAGCAATATTCTGTTATGGCTGTTTTTTTTTGTTTTGTTTTTTTCTTTTCAGCTTCATGTAGTCGACGATCTTTTGAAAGGCATGTATGAGGTTAATTTTTTACATGTATTTTAACTTTGATTCCTTGTAAACATTTGACAAGACTAGCATTTAATAGAGTCTGAACATTAATCTCTATTTGCGTTAATGGTGGCTCACCAGTGAGCAAGATGTCAGTTCAAGGGATAGAACAACTCATTCATGTTTTTCCTGTAGCTGTCTAACATATAAATGCAGAAATTCAGAATCAGATTTTAAAACATATCACTGCTGATATTTATATATACAATTAAATGCAAACTCCAAATGCAACAGTAGTAAAACATGCACACCCAGATAATTTAAAATTTTGTACACTATTTTTTTTTAGATGAAAAGTTTAAATATAAATGAAATATTTAGGGACTACTACTTTTTAAATTGGTGCCATATTATAATTGTTAAGGCTTTGCAACTATAAAGCAGTCTGTACATCTTTGGTACCCGGGGATGTATTGAGTTAAAGGGTTGCTGCTTTTGTGTTGAGGTGCACTCAGACTGAAGGCCAAGCAGATTTTGATAATAACATGAATCTGGTTAATTGAATGTTTCCGCAATCTGCAGACATTACTACAGTACATGGTTTGGTCACGTGCATCCCTGGTGGAAACAGGAGGAGAAAAGAACAAGTCAAAGCATTATTCATTTGCTTGTTATGAAGCTGGGGTTTACATCGTGAAATTCCATCATCTTGGAAAGATGCAGTAGAATCTTCCAAAACTGAAACCCAAATTTAAACACAATATTATGAGCCGCTGCAGAGAGGCACAGTCAGTGGAATCATTGAACTCATGCATTGTTTTTTTTTCTGGGAAAATATTTAATCAGAAAATAAACATCTGTGGATCACAAAGATACCTTTCAAGATACAGCCCACAGCAGTAGAAGATAATTCTTTGACTTCTTCCCTTCACAGAGTAACTCAGTGTGTGGTGCAAACATCGATACTCAACTGAGTATCGATGTGTTGAGAGTGTTGAGAGTGCCTTTGTGACAGCTCCGACTCAGAACTCACCAGGACATCCAGTCTGTTACTTCCCTCTAGCTTTTAACTTTGTGTCAAACCGTTTTTTGCCAAAAGGGACACAGCTTTAACTCCCACAGAAGTGTCTCCATGTTGCACTGCTTACAGATTTTACTTTTCAGCCGACTTGTGTCCGTCTGCTGACTGTATTCAGCCAGACCACTTCTAAAATTTGCTCTGCGTTCAGTCTGAACAAAGGTATCTGTGTCTTTTTCCTTTCCTAGGTTTTGGGGTTAAGGTTGGCAGTAGTCAGTACCTGCTAGAGGTTCAGACTTTGTACCGAAGGTGCTGATTTTACCTGGGTTTTGGTAGGACCAGATTTAAGGTTTGGTTAAAGCTGGCTTAAAGCTACTGTATACTGCATGGTGCTGCCCTGGTCACTGTACTGACCTAAAGAATGCATGGCTGAAACTGATGATACCTCTCCCTCTCTATCCCGATCTTCCTCCTAATACTCCTTTCTTGCTTCTGGACTCTGTACTACATCAGAGAACATTAGATGGAGGGGTTATCCATTTCTTTGAATTTTAATAATAGCCTTGTTGTTGAACTTCTATTTTGCACGATATTTCATGAAACACATTATGTGCCTTGCCTTTAGTTAAAGAACAATTATACATTATAGAAAATGATCATACTTTTTATGGTACAGCTGGTAGCACTTAAAGAAAAAGAAAAAAAAAAGCTGCATGTGTGATTGCTTGACATTAACCAGTGTAGCAGGTACATAGTTTAGGTTAAACAGTGGCTGTGAGATGCTAAGATTCTAGCTTGAGTGTAGGATCAATAAAACCTTTCATTAGCTTCAGCAGAGGCTGAGATGGGACTTACCCTCTACTGTCATTCAGCTAAGGACAGTTGATTTCTAGTGTGTAACATTTCAGAAATACACATATTTGTTCTTGGTCACGCTAGGCAATTACAAAACACAATCCCAATACTCAACCCATTTATCTTATCTCAAGGTCAGTTTACTACTTTTCTGTTGTTTTAACCACATCTCAGCTGTTTGAATTGGCCGAATTGTTAACCCCTTACCTAATTATGGAGCTGTGGTTGCATAACAGTGGTCACATGACAAGCCCGTCGTATGTGAGGCAAGAGCTAAACCCCTTTCCTCATTCAGGGGTGGCAGAAAGCGTCATGGTCTGGTCTTTGCCATGTTGATTCCATTTGTAGAGCCGATCTGGTTCAGTGGCTCTGCTGTCTGATCGGTGTGAGTGGACTGAGGTGAATGTACCCAGACAGTGTTGCTGTGTGTGAAGCATCACTTAGGCCTGCAGAGTGTTGACAATTAACTACAGTGTAGATGTATGTTGTCCCAAAATGTGGACAAGCCAGTGTGTTGCAAATGAAATGGTGTTTTTAGGTTATGGTTACACTATGGCTACCTTGCACCTGAAAACTGCACTTTGCAAAAGCAGATTCAGTACATTGGTAGTATGTCCTGCCTAAATGTTCACAGTACAAACAAAAGCCATTTTCTAATACTCAGCCCTGAGTATTAAATACATGAAAACACATTTATTGCAGGGGAAAGTCTTATGATATATTGTGAATATTCTGCCAGTGTGGCCAAGCCACTCAATCCAGTCTAATGGAATCATGATAAACATGTTCAGGTTTGGGCTTCAAAGAACTAGAACTCTGTTCATTTGCCTGTATGAATACTTTGACCATGTGACAAAATACTACAAATGACCAGAGATGAGTTTGAGTTTTATACGGTTGCATGCACTTAACACTATTCTTACTCTTTTGTTTTTAGTTATATCTTGAGTTATTGAGTTGTTGTTGTTGTTGTTATTATAATTATTATGTTACTTGTAGGATTATAGTTTTAATCACAGCAGTGTGTATAGAAATGTCTGATGGACCGATGGGAGGTGTGTAGAATGTTTAAATTTTTCGTATTTGCACGTTTTAGTTTGGATCTCCTAAGAGCAGTTGTCAAGCCACAATGTAAGGCACCCATGAAATGGGAAGATTGTAAATGGGCTGGTATTGAAGTTTAGCAGTGTGAGGGAAGATGAATGATGATGGGTGAAAATCGTAGTTGGAGAGAGACGGTATCTTGGAAGTCAGGTTAACCCTTTCATGCCTAGTGGTCATTAAAGAACACTATTTAAGATCCAGTTTCTTGTATATGCATGGTTTGGTTAGTGTGTCTGCAGGTCCACTAACCCAGCTTCAGCCACTGCACTGGGCACTTCTTGAAAACACCAGGGGTATCAATTAACATCCAAGAAACAAGATTATTGGTCCTTCAATCAATATTTTGTGTTACTTAAGTCTGTTGTGTGACTTGTATGTAGTCATTAGATAATGATATAAGATTTGGCTTTGAAAAACACAGATGCCAGCTCAGTGAAAACAGATACTGCAAACAAATGATCTACAGTACATCTGCATATTTGCTTTGTGGCTTTGTGTCCTGGGTACTTTACCAGTTTTTATTGTAGACAGAACTGAGGACCTGATGTACGAGAATGCTAAAGAAGTAGATTGCTAATTTTTATTTGAGGACAGTTTTGGATAACTACTGTAGGGATGCAGCAAATAATTATTTTCATTGTCAATGCTGCTGATCATTTTGATCATTAATTGATTAATCTTCAATCAAAAATAGAAAAGAATGCAGACTCCTTGCCAGCCAAAGGCAACATGCTTAAGTTGCCTTTTTTATTCAACAAGCAATCCAGAAGCCACAGACATTCACTTTACTGTCAGGTGTGAGAGAGAAAAGCATCAAATGCTCACATCTGGGGAGCTGCAATCTGCAAAATGTAGGTATGTTTTGTTTGAAATTATCATTCTGTTATCAAATAGCTGTTGATAATTTTTGGCAACATGTTTCAGGGAAATTAATTTGGATAATATCAGAGCTAAACACTTCACACATTTAAAAAAAATCTTCACAATGTTTGAGTCGTTTTTCATATCCAACAGCATACAGTATATTAAATTCAACATGTATGTTAAAACATATTTAGTATATATATTAGTTTTTTTTAAATACATTGTTCTTTTTATTACACTATTAATACTGTAAATGTTACTTTACATTGAACAAATTAAGTACTTGTCAGCCAGAGTAGACATGTCAAAGCTGTATGGAAAATAAAAACAAGTTTTACTTTTTTTCATATTTAATAAAGAATTAAATCACATAGTAACAATTTGGAAAGAGTTAGGCTTTCATAATTCATGCATGAAAGGGTTAAGTTGGGGTGGTTAGATGACTGTGCAGACTCTACATGTGTTATTTTAATAACAGATTTGGACACAATCATTGCTGATGTCACACTGATTAGCTGCAGCAGTGTTTTTCCAATACCTATCTCCTGTTCTGAATTGTTGGAGCTTTGTATGGGATGATTTGAGTAAAGTTACACACTGAGATATCACCAGTTAAATGTTGGTTTGCTGTGGCTTCACCCATTCGGAAAATGCCCTTAAATCTTGCAGAATCACTGCAGTTTGTGTGGATACATTAAGTTTAGCTGCAACTGCGATTCGTTTGGTTATTTAAGTTTATGTCACATAAGCCATACCTAAAAGAATTTGTGTGTAGGAAATGACATGGCATATTAAAAGCAAATGATGAAACCATCTAAATATCTTGTGGCAAATTTGATGGAACTCAAACAAAAAACCATATTAACGTTCACAGTTCAAGAAGCTTCCAAAACTTTAGACACAATCTAAAATGGAACCAGTAACAGCTAGACCCAGTCTGAATCGACCCAAAAATGAATACGCTACCGGTCACAAGCGGGACACACTTTCACCTCCGACAGGAATTGTAAATCCAAAGTGCCTTGTACCTGAGCAGACCCAACCAGAAAGAGAATCTCATCATCACTGACAATAGCATGATACAGGTTTACGGTTTTCCAGCACTTCACAGATCACGCTCTGTCTGTAATGATGATGACAAACCATGTGATCAGAGCTGATGGAGAATCCGCTTTGATCCGACAGGTATTAGGGTTGCAATCACTGACAAGAAATCACTTTTAACAGCAACAGACAAAATGTTTTCTTTAGTCTGGCCTTCACCGGTAGCACTGACTAGTTAAATAGTAGTTAGTAGTAGCAGTAGTGCTTTCTATGTCATTGAGTACGATCCTTTTTCTGTAATCATTGTCAAAATAATGTAATATGTTAGCTAACCCACCAATTCTTCTAAGTGCAGTGGAAACAGCACATGTAAGGTTGTAGATGTATAAGACATTTTGACACCTGGACCCATGAATCTCGTCAGTTCTATCAGAAATTCTGTGCTGAACTGAAAAGCGTTTTATTAAAGTCCACATGATGACAGTATTGCTCCAGATACATACTAACTTTCCCCCAACAAAATCGTAATGGAATCTGTTCAGTAGAGTAGGATCAGGAACAGAAGTTGCTTGGCTAAGGTAATAGTTCACATCTTGATGTGTACTGAATAACAACAGCAGCTTAGGATGAAGTTTACCTTAATACTGACTGTGATTGTTAACCTTGAAGAATAATGTTGTTTCTCTGAGATGTGTTAAACAGATGAAGCAGAGTATTAACCCACGGTGGGACCGACCCAGTTGTGTGTCTGTGATTAGGCGCTATTTTCCCCTTAGCAAATGCACTACAGGGATGAAAGGGAGAACTTATGGGTCCACACACAGAAAAATGTCACTTTTACATTAAAATGAAGGCAGGACAAAACAGAGAACAACTGAAAACAAGTTTAATCCCTCTGGGTAGAGTCAATAATACCAAAACTGATTTAATATAATACTGCACAACCAAATACAACAACAACAAAACATGCGGCCATATATTTATAGTAAATAACCTCCTTTCAAAAGCTCAATTAACAATAACACTGCAGTACATGCAAAGGGTATATTTATTGTAGAGCTGACGTGGATTACAGCTGATGACCAAGATTACTGTGCATATTGTACTTGGGGAGTCTTATTACTGCACCATATTGTCTGGCAGAGGTTCATAGTGTGACCAAGATAAAAAATGTAAATACTAAACCTTCACCTGTAGAGAAGATGTGTGCACTATTCGAAGTCAGGTGGCTTTTAGAGTTCAGTCATATTTTGGATGTGCGGCTCCTGGCTGTCAGGCTTGATTCTGTGTTGAAGCAGGTTATGAAGTATGAATTGTCTTCAGTCCTACTTCTCCCTGCTTCTTCCCTGCCCCTGACTAGCAACCTGAATGTACAAAGAAAGTTAAATAGCTTTCCTACATAACATCAACCATCTGAATGGAAAACTAATCCGCTGCGGTTACGTCAGCTGTCCTGGCTTATCTGTTCTAAGCTCATGCATGTGATGTCTCTTTATATTAATCTGCAAAGTGTATTAAATAGATGTTTAATAATTATAAATAAAATACCACTATCATGACAGCATACAACAAGACGTACGGAATACCAGGTCTTTATAGCAAAATAACTTGAGGTCAAATACATGCACCTGTCAGGTTCAATTAAAACTCATTCCCTACCTCTGAGAATTATGTGTTTGTCACTAAATTGAACTTGGACAGTAAATAGATGAATTGAGCCTTTCATACAAACTCTCCTCCACTTGGGTCAATGAACATTGCCATGCAAACTCTTCTCTATTCAAATAAACCAGCAGGTCAACAGCACGGGGGGAACACAACCAAAAATGATTTCAACAAGCAGTGCCTATAATTTTACTGCAAGTTTTAGTTATTTTGTACAAACATTACATGGTCATGTGACACAAATCAGCCCAGAGGCTGTTGCTCAGTATAGAGAACATCAGCAGTCCTGCCCAGCGTAGGCCGGCTGTGCAGGTCTTAAAGTTACAAGCCATAAAACAGCCCAGACAGCTGAAGAAAAACGGGGGGAAACACTGACAGACCATCTATGTTTTGAAGCAAATTGAAGTTCAGGGGGTTTAATTTCACCTTGCATGGCTCTTTATTATAGGATGGACTATGTTCAGAGACTAAAGCTGTCCTATTTTCAACTCCTTTCACAGTTACTCTAGGAAAAGGCAGCAGTCATGTTCTAAAAGCAGCTAAAAATGTGAAAAATGTATCCCTCTAGCAAAAGGTGCAAATGTGTGTGAATAGTTACCAAAGTCAGAATAGGGAGCAAATCAGCAGCCTAATGCTAATGGAGGAATAGTTAACAAGTAAAGCACTGAAACATCATGAGTAGTGATCTTAATAAAAACATTTTCTTTATTTTAATTCAGCACACACACTTCACAGGCTGAAGAGGTGGTTTTCACGTCATGAAAACTGAAAATTCGAACTGTGAAAAAGGCCTGTTCCTGATGAGCTCTAAATCGGGTGCTAAATGAGACATAATACATGACTGAAAACTAACTTATTAGTTATTGGAATGTGATAAATTGTTGCATCACACTGAAATGTTACTTGGATGTGGAGATGGAATGGCAGCAGTCCATACAGTCAGGATAGGGTCACTCTACTTGTATTCCCCAGGCACATTCATAGTGTCTTTGTAGTAAAATGTAGCATAAATGCTGCCAGTTGAAGCATTAGACTAGAAAGTTAGGAGTTTGTGCTTAGCTGTGGATGGTGAACTTCAATGCTGAATTCCATACACCGCTTTATTAAAGGTGCAGTGTGTAAGATTTAGTGGCATCAGGCAGTGAGGTTGCAGGTTGCAACTATGTGAACACCCCCACCCCCGACCCCTCCTTTTCTAAGTGTGAAAGAATCTACAGTGGCAGAAAGGTGCTGTGTCGTTGTCCACGACTGCATCCAAATGAACAGTGTTGCCAACTTAGCATCTTTCTCAGTAGATTTTGTGACTTTTTCCAAATAAGCAGCTAGTGACAAACCTAGTGACTCTGTGGACAGAGTTTAACTACTAGGAGAGTGGCCAGGACTGCGTGTCTTTCTAGACATAGGAACGCCCCCTCAGCTTCTCTCCAGTCGGTCAGTGGGAGAGAGTTTATTGGGCTTGAGGATCCCGTTGTGTCGGGTTCAGAAATCACATTCTCCCAGTTTTTCTTTCATTCATATCATGTCAGTAATTTAAAGGATAATGCCGGTCATTTTCTATGTTCACAGTATTGTCAGCACTCCCCAGACAGAGACTAAAATCAACCCTGATTTGCCTCTACTCAACACTAATGTCTGTCAGTCCTGGATTATCTTTTTTGTCTGTGCCATAGACCTCCATTGTTGTTCAAAAATGATTAAAAACACATCAGGGAAACACAAGGACCCATGCACAAGACCTCTGGATATTCTTTACCTGTGACCTTACAGAGTTTAAAGGGAGGTGGGTGTTCTTTCTTTTTCTTTGTCTTCCAAGCGGTGCTGTAGCGTCACCAGACTCAAGCTGCTACTTCCAGCGTTCGGTTTGTTCTTTCTCGGGCTACTGTAAGAACATGGCGACACAGCACGGTGGCCTCTGTGAAACGGGACCCACCCCCTGTGTGTATATTTAAATGGCTCATTCTATGCAAAAAAAAAAAAAATCAGTGATTCTTATTTTCAGGCGATTACAAATGAATGAAAACATAATTGTGAATGCTGTTTTCCACTTCTGCTAATAGATCCCTCTAAGCCTTACACACTGCACCTTTAAGTAGTAGACATGTACCAAGTAACAACTCAATATAATGCAATAAATATTAAAAAATAATCTCTTTAGTCTTTGATTATATTGTATTTGGTCATTGATTCAGCATCATTTCTGCATTTGAATTATTCAGGAATAATTGCATCTGTAGGAACAAATCATTAAGTATCATTTAATTGTCACATCTGCTACTATTTCATTATCTACTTTACAATCTTTGATTTATTTGGAAGCCAAAGTTAACTATGCATTAAATAGTACTTTCTAATGTTGTCCACACTACTAAAAATTTTGTGTATCGTACAGTTTAGAATGAATACAATGGCTTTGTTTGACCTACATTTAGAGCCAGTATGTCCTGTGTAGTTGTCGGTATCACCGACGATAATAAAGTAGGTACTGGATCCACTTGATGGTTCAAAACAGAATTGGAAGTTTTTGCTGATGTTAATTAGGTTGAACCTGCTGCCAAGATTATAATTATGCCTTGGTGGCAGGTTAAAAAATCTAAACCCTGCTTACTTTTGCGGAAATATGTGCTGTGAATCAGTGACTACATGTCGACTAAGATGTTGTCATTCATGGTCTTGGTGTAAGTTCCCTCTTCATTTTTCTTTACGCTGCAATACAAACCAAATGCTCTTCTGAATACTATTAGCACTCTTAGCAGATATTAACCAAACAGTGTTTGTGGACGACTCCTGTTAGAGTATCATGCACCAAATCAGAATAATGACAGTTTTATGATCTGGATTTGTGGTTTGTACTGTTGGGGAAAGCTGTGGCCTGGCAGTTCAAGTCAACAGTGCAACTGGTGGTGGTGGTTCCTGCTTATTAGCTTATAGCAGCTAGTTGATCTCTAGCTGAATGCTGTGAGAAACAAAAGGACTCTGGGATATCTAAACAATTAGGCTTTGGGGAGATTTCAGGGTGATGTTTTCCTAGAGGGCTCTTTTTTAATAAACTGTTCATGTGATTCAACACTACTGGTGAAAACCTTATAATTCCAATTTGATGTTTTTTATTTTTTATTTTTTTGCTGTTTCTTGAATATCAAGTCTGCTTTTTATTTCAAAATCCTTTTAGTAATTCAGACTCTCAGCATTTGGAAGACGTTCCTTACATTATCAAGCTGATTTTTCCTGCGATAGCGATGCCATTAGAGTTATTTTTTCTGTATCTGCGGGTATATTGCCTCTGCAGACTTTACTCCTTGTGCTAAAGATAGGTTCTAAAGAAAACTTTATTGCAGACTCATTTTATTTAATAGGTTTTCAGAGAATATAGTAAAAGACTCCTTTGCTTGCTTTGAGATATATGTCCCTTACATCAGAGTTATTGCATGACTACAATCCACTCAGATCACAGTAACTTTACTGTTAAGTGTACGTCAGGACATTGTATAGTGCAGTTAGCTATGGCATAACAACATTATATCTTAATTTAGTAATCAATCACACATCATGAGGTCGTCCAGTACTTGAAAACAATAGAGATAAAGCTGAGTGGTGTCCCCTCTCATAAATCTGGTCTTTTCTATATTGGAACACCTCAGGGTGCATTATTTTAGTCAATCAGTTAAATTCAGATTTATTTATTAGCGCCAGATCACAACAATAATCATCTAAACACACTTAGTTAAGGTAAAGACTTTGTAATATTCTAGAGAAAACCCCAACAAATCCCCCCTTGAACAAGTGCTTGGTGATGATGGGGAGGGAAACCTTTCAACAGAAGAAAACTCAGACAGAACCAGGCTCTTGATCTTGGTCTTCATCAGCTTATGGTCACTTCCAAAAGACCAGATTAAAGAAAAGCATGGGTTCTATTGCTATGGTTGTTCACAATCTTAAAGCCTAACAGAGGACTCTAACAGAGCTTTCATGGTTAATTAACTTGTCCTGATATACAGTTTTAATTGACACCTGAACTATTGCACAACTTGGTATCCTAATATAAGAAAATAATAGCTGAGTTGTTTCTTATGTTCCAGGTTGAGAAAGCTGGAGTGCTGACATGAATCTTACCCTGAGATATTTACTGTGAAAAGGGTTTCTGCTCTGAACTAGATTTAATTTGTAGCAGCTTTGAGAAGAACATATAATAATGTTTCCTTTTGATGGTTTGAAGCTGAGGCAAATGTCAATCAAAGACTGCATGTAGACAGCTACGTTCAGACTACATGCTGAAGTGACTTTTTCCCCTCCAGCCAACTCAGATCTGATCTTTTCATGGATGTGTGAACAAACCAGATCAGGTTTTTTTTTTCAAATCAGATCTGGGCCACTTCCATATGTGGTCATAGACCTGATTCATATCCGATAGTTGACCATGTTAATGTTACCAGAACAGTCAGACTGGAATTCATAGTTTTTTTTTCTCAACGTGCATGTGTAGTAATTGAGGCCCTCAAAGGTGTTAAAATCAAAGCTTGATACATGACACTTACAATCATGAATGTAAATTGCCAACAGAAAAAGATCAGATCTGACAAAAGATTGGAATTGAGCATTAGGGCCTCTAATGTGAACGTAGCTATAGTTATGGTCATGGACTGACAGTTCAAGTCAAGGCTATCTTTATTTGTACAGCTTAATATCACAAATCACAAATTTGCCTCAAGGGCCATAAAATTGCCTGGTTGGAGTTTCTGTTGGCGTTTGACTGCATCACTGTTTTTGCCCTGATGTTATTCATCTGCTGTGGGGGATATTTACATCTTTGATAATATGTCATTATAACCATATTTAGCCATTGCTATCAGCAAATGCTGATGAATTCATTACTGGAAATTAGTATGTTTCCCTATGCAAAAATATATCATTAATAAACAAGCTATACACAACTCAGCCAAAAGACCATGTGTGTGTTTATTTCATTCATACAGAATCTGATCATATCATCATTACTCTGTAGATTTACCTGCACTCTTAGATGATTTTCAGACAGAAAGAACCTTGCATTAAAATAATACATGGCGCTGTGTTGGTGTAGGCTTGTAGTTTCAGATACTGGTGAGATGTCCAACAAGGCCAGATTGATGGTTTCCTGATGCCAAAACACTGCACAGTGATTTGTAATACTATGAGATAGGGTTTTACAACTCTGCAAAGTTGTCACAAAGACAGTTATTTTAGCATTTGTCAGGGCAGTCACCACTTCAACAGTAGAAGCTTGTGAAATGATCTGTGTAAAAGTAAAATATCAAGAATATGCACTTGAATGTATTTAATTGGCCAACGGAGCATTTTGCTGAATGCTAACACATTGCGTCTGGCAAACTTTGAGCCAGCTTCAACTTCTTTGCCCAACAGCTTCGTGTTTTTATTTTTTTTATGTTGTCCTCGGTGTTGGCTGGTGCAAATTAATTAGTGGACTGCGTTTTTCACACAATGCTTAAGTTAGTTTCAAGGTGGCCTCACACATTACTTAGACACAGTGTCATATTAAAATTGTTTTCTTTGGTAAGATAAGTCAAAGGACATGATTGATGGAAAGGTTTCTGATACAGAAGGGTTGGTAATTAGCAGCTATTTATGAGACTAGTGATACTAGATAATAGCTTGATTATGGCAGAAAACTTAATTATTTGGTCAGTGTTGAGATCAGGATTATTTAACATGATTACTCATTGACTTTTCAAACTTGAATGCATTTATTGAACTTAACAGTGAATCTTCTTTAAATATAATTAAACTGAAATGGATTTAAAAAGTAAAATAAGTAAAATAAAATAAGGGTAATATAGGTAATTGTATTAATTATTAATGTAGTTCTAATAATTTGCTCATTTTTCCCCAATGTTTCTATATAGTTTACTCCATTTTTGATTGAATTTCATCTGCATAACTGTCATTAACAGTTCTGAGGAAATGACCTATTACTTTGATAAAACTCATCAGGGGCATAGAAAACTAATCTATTAGTTGTTCAGTGTGTGAGGTAAGCAAGAGAGCCCAACCTGGAATCAGCTCTGTCCAGAGCTCAGAGGTGCAGAGGATGGAGGAGACTGGCCCAGGAAACCCCACCAACACCTACAGCTGCTCTCAAAGCTGATCAAAACACCATAAAATGCAAAAACAAACATAACGTATATACGTACCTGTGGTAGTAATGAAGGTATGTCTGTGTGAGGCTTGTTAGTTTGAAGAAACTGGAACTAAACAGTGACGGCAGCAACAGCGAGGTCGGACTGACTTTACCTACTGCGTAACAGGATTAATGGAGACGTTTGCAGGGTGTTTGTTATTTATCTTGGCTCATGAGCTGTTTACAGGTGTTATGTGTAACTTTTACCATGGATCTGAATTCCTAAACACTGACTGCAGATCACCTCTGTTGCATCCAGGTGTGTCCTGACAGGTACTAACACTGTTACACATAAGGAGGACTAGTTTATTTATCGTATCTAAATTATAGTATAGTAAATTAAGTATTATAATCATTATTAAATTAGTTATCAGGGTCACTGTGGCGACCCGTAACGGGAACAGCCGAAAGTGACAGTTATTAAATGAATTATCACATTTAATGATACACGATAAATTATTCATAGTGCAGCAGATCAGTTTTTTGTTACGGATTTTGGGGTGTAGGGATAGATAGATAAATTCCCAATAAATGCAGGTGGTTGACAGGTTTCATATACATGAATAAAGACCTGCAACTGTGAACAAATTTAAAAAAAAGAGACTGGAGCATCCCTAGAAGCAACATCAAATGTTTTAAAGGTTTACTTGCATGATTCAGGTTGCAGTTTACTTTGAACAGTGTACTTTGAATAGAGGCAACATTTGTGCTCTGAAGAAGCATCTAATACAATATCACACACACCTTAAAATCCCCTACAATTGATCATACCATTTCTGCTCTCTAACATGAGCCTTTTGACTTTTTTTTTTGACCTGCTGTCAATAATGAATGAATAAATATTATACTGTTATAGGCTGAATATTAGGCTTCCTTTGCTGATATTATGGTATTGCAGACAGCTCTTCTTCCTAACACCTTCAATGCCCAGAACATTGAAGGCTCTAGACAGGAATTGGGCAGTAAGGCCCATACATCCAACCTCTACTGGGAGACATCTTGCTCTCTATCCTGCTTGTTGAGATTCATTGACCTCATAAGTGGTGAGCTTCCTTTTAAAGGCTTCTTCTTTACTCCAATTAAGCAGCAAGAAAGAAATAGGTATAAAGGTGGGAATAAATAAATGTCCATCCACCCATTTTCTTCTGCTTATCTGGAATCAGGTTGCAGGGGGCAGCAGTCTAAACAGAGATGCCCAGACTTCCCTCTCTCCAGACACTTCCCCCAGCTCCTCCGGGGGAATGCCGAGGCGTTCCCAGGCCAGCCGAGAGACATAGTCCCTCCAGCGTGTCCTGGGTCTTCCCCGGGGCCTCCTCCTGATGGGACATGCCCGGAACAACTCCCCAGGAATGCGCCCAGGAGGCATCCGTATCACCTGAAATAAATGTGAAAAGAGGTCCATTTTGAAATGAATAAACACAAATAAATAAATGTAATAAATAAGAAAGTGGCACTCGATCATTTATTCATGTTTTATGTCCGCCCTCCAAATCAACTTATTTATGTACGTATGAATGAATTGTCCCTTTTGGACCTCCATAAGTCTAGCTTCAACAATACCGGCTGTCCTCCAGTAGGTGGCAGTAATCTAACCTTATGCTGTTTGCCAACCGCAGTCATCACGAAGACGAAAACGTGTTCCGTTTCCAGGGCAGCTTGGTTGGCGGCTGAAGAGCGCCAATTCAAAAACACAGAGGGAATAACAATAGAAATCTGATGTGTCCGTGTGATGGAAGCTAGCGCCTTTCACAGTTAGCAACTTCTCCTCACATTTGTGCTTTTAATGTTAACATGTCAGTTGACTAAGTTAACAGAGCAAAAAAACGATGGAAGAACTGTTTAGCAAAGTGTTACAAGTGAACGTAAGATGCAGGGACTGTGAGGAAAGGTAACGTTCAGTTATTTGGTACTGTAGTGAAACCAGCTAACGTTAGCATAAAAACATTTATAAAGCTTCTTATTTCAGCTGTAAACGAAGATATCTTCGATGTTTATGTTTGCAGCCATGACCAACAGTGCAAGACAAAAACTTATTATTGCTACAGAATTAGCTAGGCGTAATGTTAGCGTGTCATTTCACGTTACATTTAAAACCATTTAGTATAACCTTATTTATTTAGTTCACTTTGCTGTTAAGTACACACACATTTCATGAGCCGTTTCTGCAAAATTGCCCGAAGACTGAATTTGTTGGTCCATAAATGTCTTTGTTTATATTCGTCAAGGATGTTGAGACATTTTGACGCCATGTTGGAAAAATGTAAAATGACAGTTTATCATTTGTTACAGATTTTGGAGTGTAGGGAGTCCGAAGCCAGATTGTTATGTTTACTGGTTTAATTTTGCAGGAAAGCAAATATTCGTGTCAGCATTGAGCTTCAGTTGACAACAAGTCCAGTACACAAAAGGGTGAGTAGGAATTTTGCATCACCAACATAAATGGTGTTTGGTGTAGTTTTACAGAAATATAATAATAATAATAATAAGCCATCACCTGTTCTCTTCCTCCTCCGTATGGTACTGTAAACTTTGATCCTTTAACCTTTCTTATTGTTCTAAACTTGTCTTTCTTCATGGGGACTAACTTGTTGTTTTGTTTATATTAGGATCTTCTAGTAAGGCTAACAGATGACACAGATCCACATTTTCTGTTTAACCTTTCTATATCAGAAGAAGATTTCCAAAGGTAACTGTATACATTGCAATGCTCAGTGTATGATGTTAAGATATTATGAACAAGCTTTCTGATTTAGTTTTTTTTGCTTTCTTTGTCATTGTTTGGATAGTTTGAAGGTCCAGCAGGGGCTTTTGATAGACTTTGCATCATTTCCTCAGAAGTTTATTGACCTGCTTAATCTGTGCTCATCTGAACAAGAGTCAGACCATCCAAGGTACGAACAAATACAAGCTACCAGTGCGACATCACACTGTTCAACGAAATAAATTCAGCTTTACATTATACCGTATACTGATACTGATATATTGATCATTGATTATATACTGTTTGTCACACATTTCTTATTGACACCATAATTACATATTACTCATCAGCAAAAGTAATGAATTATATTACTTATGTTACTCACCCCAGCCCTGTCATGTGTCTTTAAACAACTCCAAATGTTTCACGCCCACTCACTGCATCGTGTATTTAACATGTGTAGAACCAGAAAGCCAGTTACTGTGGATTAACAAGCAGGTAGCCCTAAAATTGGGAGGTCTACTAACTATCCAGCACCAGCTATCTTAGCCTTGGTGACTGCACATAGCTCTCCAGAAGTCCCAGCCTCACATGTGTGGTTCACAATGCTCCTCAATTCTAAACAAAGATAGGCGACTCCTGTGTGTAGATGTACTCATGGCTAACATTAGCAAACCAACTAAGAACACTCAACATTTAAATAGGACAACTCTGAAATGTCTGGGATTTGCATTCTCCTCTTGTGGTAGATGCTAACCTCTTCCTTCAAACTCTGTACCAAGCTAAGGACAGGGTTTATGATTTTGCAGATTTTTGTAGGTTTGTTAACGGCATAACTCAAAAAGTAATGAGTGGATTTTGGTGAAAATCTTTTGAGAGAGTTACAGTATGGCCCATGGAACATTTGATTATATATGATGCTCATCTACCTTTGATTATATATGATACTGTAGTTTTGAATCTATCTTTTGTGGTTGGTTGTAAATTCCTGCTTTTGTTTGTTCTTATCAGCTTGTCAAATTTAATCTGTGGGATGGAATAATATTAGAGACACCTTTTGTTATAATGTACTCCAGTAAAAGAACACCCAGTGCCACATGACTCTGCATGTATTTTCTTATTCCACAGGTTTCTCCTGCAGTTGTTGTGTCAGTCTCCAGTGCTTGAAGGCCCTGCTAACCTCAGCGTTGTAGAGACGAATGCATTCAAACACCTCAACCACTTGTCTTTACGGCTTACTCAAGGCTCCGATAAAGATGTTAAAGAATATCTGGCTGTGCGTCTCTCATCTCTGAAGGTTTGCTCATTCAACATAATATATATCATCACAATATTGTTTGGCCTTGGAATAGAGCTTTGAATTGTAAAACTCATTTGAATGGTAGTTTACATACAGATACACAAGTGTTATCTGATCAGACTGATCTTTGTCTTGTGGGCTTCTGGCAAGGCAGATGTTCAGTCTTGGGATTGTTTGTTCTATCCAAACAATCCCAACAGCTACTTCTCTGGTGTTTGTTGAAGTTGTTGACTCTACACATTGCTTTATATTGCTTGTGTTTTCAGCCAGGTGACTTAAAACAATTCATTGAACTTATACTCTTTGTTTGAAAGGTATGGTTTATTGCTTTTTTTTAAGATATCACAGCAAAAAAAAAAAAAGAATAGTTTAGGAAAGGAAATGTCTTTTGATTGGACAGTCAACCATATATTTTAGAAGAAGTAGGCTTTGGTTAATTAAGTAATTCTAAGAGTGGAATTATCAATGCATCCTTTAGGTTTTTCACATACCATACGTAGATAGAATCTGTTTTAATTTTATGTTTCAGTTATGTTTATAAGGATATATCATCTCACTGTTTCAGGCGGAGAAGCAGGCCCTAGAGATGAAGCTTAAGAAGACAGAAGATGATCTGTCCAAGCAGCTGTTTTATGCTCAACAGGTATGCTTTGTCACTGATGTTCTAGAGCCCTGTTCTAATTGCACAACCAGAGCAAAAGCTCAGAAACAGCAGGGCTCGACATTAACGCTTGGCTGGGATAAGTAATAAATGTGATAGAAGGTATCCATTTTTCCATACTGAGAATAACTGTTGTCGTTAGCTGTCTACTAGCTGTCGATGATGCCTTTGATCATCCAATCAGAGGCTGTCTTTCTGATTGAGGCGGTTATGATCTCGAACACTAAGTTAACATTATGCCTGCAATGGAATAATGAGCGATCGTCTCTTTTTTCCTCTTAAAAATGTTTCTCCAACCACCTAAAACTGACCAAGTGGCAGGCAAAGCAGAAAATAAAATGAAAAAGTAGAGGATGGTGACGATGGCACTGCCGTTTAGCACTGCTACAGCAGTGCTGTTGCTGGTTGACATGTAAACCAACATGAAGCAGGAGGAACTCAGTGAACAATCAGTATGTTTTGGAATCAGTTTCACACCTGTAGAACATCTATCTTCTTATAGCTTTAGTAGGTATTTGATAACTGCTCTTGACATATTTTGGGGGGTGGGGGGTGTCATGTCCTCTGTGGAAATGACACCCTAGGTCTATAGTCATTCTGCTGTCCTCTATTATTAGCCAAGAAAAGAACGTCATACCTTGTTGTCATGTCATAGCCTAGTGACACCTGTGTAAAATTTTTACACCCTCAGGCTGGTGTCAATTTTTCCCTGCAGTATCAAAAATGGTATGGTATTACAGACCCAGTCATTTTACAGACAAATAGACAGTCAGGCTATCAGTAAAGACCAGCTGGGCAAAGGAAGCCAAGAACTCAAGGTGTTTCACGTGAATTCATTAGCCACTAAGGTCTGATCAAGTCTGTGATCTAGGCCAATGTGAACTTTTTTCCCACTGTGCTGTTCTTAATTACTGTTTAAATGACATGATATGAGCCTTGTGACAGCCATGCTGCTGTGGTCCTGCTAAGTGGCTTGGCTGCCCCTGGACGACCCGTGACCGTGTCCTTACCGTGTGTAAAGTGATGTGACAGTGCCAGTGACTTAAAAGAGAGAGAATTGATTCCAAGTCTAGCATTCCTGTACATGAATATGGGTTACAATGAAGCGATACACTGCCGTATATATAAACAGAGTTTTGTGTCAAATGACCTGCCCATTAATGTAATGGCAATAAAAGAAACTGTGATTGTATCTCTCATAGACACTGTCTGAGAAGACTAAAGAATTGGAGAAACTGCGTTCAGAGTGGACGAGTCAGACCAGCTCTTTGTCCAGCCGTCATTCTCAGGAGTTACAGTCAGAGAGAGAGAAAGCTATGGAGGTAAGACCAGGGTCAGAATTTAACTTTCTGACTCACCGTCCGAGGTGGCTGGTAGATGGAAAAAATCCACTGGCCAAGCATATTTTAATACTGGTCAAAACACTGCATCGCCTTTTAGTGTCCCATACATGTTTTTTTTATCCTATTGATCAGTAGCTAATAAACTCATTAAATTCATACTTGAATTAAAAATTTAAAGCCAGAATACAACTCAGTAAGTCTTGAACTCAAAATTTTGCTGAACATGTTTGCTATTAAATGAACGTCAGGGACAAATAAAACTAAATGTGAGTTTTTATAAGCCTATCAGATAAAGCTCCTCCTCAGACTCCTCACTCTCTACTGCAGTCGCCCTCTTTGTGCACGACCCACAGAGTCTGTTCTCATGCTCCTGTCAGAGTCCTAGTGTCACAGACCTTTCTTTTTGCATGCACGTCATCCTCCTTTTCCTCAGTGGATTTTTGTTTTAACGTGTCTTCTGTTTAGGGTCCGTACGACCCCAGAGCCACTTGAGTTGTTTAAAAAAACATATTTATTGTTATGGTTATACCATCATATTTCATTACTCTTCCTAATTTTATGAAAACCTGCATAGAAAATGTAATGTAGAAACACAGAAAAGTTATTTTAACTTGACACTGATGTTTTATGTCTATATGACCACAATGACCCCAAGCAGACCTCCAAAGTTGTGGCAAAATGGCTTCAGGGTGACAAAGTCAAGGTACTGGAGTGGCCATCACAAAGCCCTGACCTCAGTCCAATAGAGCATTTGTGGGCAGAACTGAAAGAGCGTGTGCAAGCAGGAGGCCTCCAAACCTGACTCAGTTCCACCAGTTCTGTCAGGAGGAATGGGCCAAACTTCCAGCAGCTTATTGGAAGGAGCTTGTGGAAGGCATCCTGAAACGTTTGACCCGCGTTAAACAATTTAAAGGCAATGATACCAAACACTAACTGAGTGTATGTAAAACGTCTGACCCACTGGGAATGTGAGGAAAGAGATTTCAAGAGATTTCAACTGTGTCCATATCTGGGGCAGCTGGAAACATACAGATCATAATAAATATCATGAAGAAAGTATCAAAATTGTCTACCTTTGGTTTGATGCCCCAGTTAGTGGGGCAGAATTTTTCATTGTTGTTGCTCAGTGGTTTAGCATGTGTAAACCCCAGTAACAGTAAATGAGTAACACTGTTGCTCATTTACTGAATGTAGGGGGGGAAAAAATTAAGTTCCTAAGATTCCGAGAAGTACTTTATGCAACAGTAGTACTTAACTGATGTACATTGATTATCATGAATGAAACTGAATTGGAGCAAAGTGAATTGAATCTAAATTAATGGAATTAAAATCTAGTTAAATCAAGAAATCAGTATTGACATCCAACCCTTGTGGTTAGAGATATTTATTTGGTATGTCTTTGTGGTGTCTTTCAGTTCCAGAGCAGGCTTCAGCAGCAGACTGAGCAGCTTCGTCAGGAGTTGGAGAGTGCTCATCAGAAGAGCAGCCAGCAGCTTCACAGCAGACTGACAGAGCTGGAGGCCTCTTGTAGAGAGCTGACAGAGAGGAAATATAAGAACGAGTCTGTAATCAGAGACCTGAAGATTAAACTATTGGGTGTAGAAGAGGTAAGTGAATGAGGAGGCTGGATGAGGAATGACTTAGCATCTTGTTTCCATAACTATTAGAGATGGGCAGTGTTTATTAAACTCGGATTGGACTATGTTTACAGTAAAACATTGCAATGGATAATGATATTGGTGGCTGCAGGAGGTGTGTCTAGGAGTCTGGGGGTGGTGGTGCAGCTAAAAGAGTCCCTTTACCCATCTGGGGCTACTTTGGGTTAAAACAAAACACTAATGAAAGTGTAGGATTTGTGTATATAACATAAAAGATGACAGATGATGAATCTTCATGACCATTTGCGTGTACAACATCCTGTACAGTGCACTGCATTTCCATCACTGATGTGAGACAGTTTTACCAGTGAAGATGTCTCACTCTGTTGGAGTTGTTGAAACTACAGAAACACTCATTCATCCAATCATTCATTTTCTACCGCTTACCCCCTGGGGGGGGCAATCGGGCGAAGGTGGGGTACACACTGGACAGGTCGCCAATCCATCGCAGCAGAAACACTCAGTTCACGCTAATTATTCATTGTTACAGAGTTCACAAACTTCCCAGACTATCTTCAGTGAACAACAGATGGCATGTTGTCTGTTTCTCAGCTGCATTGAGGTCACAAACCTGTGTCCTGTCACCAATTTAAGTCATACACTGTATGTAGAAGGATGCAAAATGATTTTTGTTGCAATTTGATGCTGTGTAAATAAACTGGAATTGATTGTGTCATATAGAAAAAGTAGAGCCTGTAAATGCAAGTTTAATTATACTGTTTGTTAGTATAAGTACTAAAATGGATGCCGAAATACATTTGAAATGTCTCCTGAATTAGTACAAAATTTCGAAAGTGGAATTTCCAGCATGATTATTTATTGTCCTGCTGCTATGTGCGTTATGTTTGCAGGACTGCCAGCGTTTGAAGCAGCAGGTCCTGTCTCTGAGAAGGGAGAACAGCACTTTGGACACAGAGGTCCATGAGAAGGAACGGTTGGTGAACCAGCTGCAAATGAGAGTGGCTGTTCTCGAACAGGAGGTCAAAGATAAGGAGCAGCTCATGCGCCGCACAAAAGAGGTGCTGGAAGCCACTCAACAGCAGAAGGTAAGAACGGCATTTTCAAGTACATCTTTCCAGATAATGACAAGTGATGACAAAGCCACAATGGGTAGAACAAAACAACAGCACTCTTAAGGGCTAGATGGACTTCACACATACTCTCATGCGAATGCGGACACGGATGAGGGATGTGCACACATCCCTGTTCATACGTCAATTTGAGGGTCTGCCTCTGTCAGCCTAGCAATGTAACTGCCCTTGTTGTAGCTTTAGCCTACAGTGTTCAATCGCGTCCTGTTTGACAGGCTAACAGCACTGATAATAAACAAGCCTCTCAAAGCTTCATGGGTAGAGACATGAGCTGTGTGTTAATTGTCTAAATACAAGCTGACAACAACGTAAAAGCAAAGAAGCTACACACAGTTAACTTTAGAATAAAAAACTATCGTCATGTTGTTTGCAGATGTGCTATATGAACGTTAATGTAAAATTTCAACTGCAGTGCAAACTGTCATCTTAACTCCTGATAAAGTATTACTGACATGTTATAAACATAACATTAGCTACAGATGTTCCTCTGAGATGTCATCAATTCCCAAAATCAAACTAAACAGATGTCAAACACAGAGCTTTAGGAAAACTCATTAAACAGCCTTAACATCCAGTAACAGTGTGAGCTGTCCTACCTTTAAAATTCATGTGTATTCCTGCAGTTTCATGGTCAAATAGTCCAAAGTGTCTTAAACCCACAGCCCTCATCAGATCGCTCTAGTATAATAGTTAACTCTGCACTGAGCTAACAGGCAGCTTCCCTTTCCTTTGCTGAGATTTTACTTTTATTTTCTTTATTTATTTGTTTGTGAATGAAACGGTTTTTAAAGATTTTCATGTTCAGTAGGAATCTGAGGGCTCGGAAGCAGGAGCTGTTTAATTTTCTTAAAATATTTTAACCAGCGTTGTATTTTGTTTAGGAATCAGTGGAAGAAAATGCAGAAAGTAAAGAACTACAAATCAAGAAACTTGAAGCAACAGTGAAATCACTTTCTGAGGAGCTGATAAAGGTTTGTGTCAGGAGCCATCTCGTGTTCCTACAAACCCTCTTTAGATTTGGCTAACTCTTAACAAAATGATACCAACTCTGGGAAAACTAACCTGAAAATAAACCTAGTTAAACAAACCAGGTTTAGACACATTGAACTCAAGTGTCCAATGTTCAGTTTTTGTTGAAACTGTTTTAGAAAGGTGTTGATTTAACTTTGAAATCATTTTGGAGGGTGTAGTTTGTGCTGCTATTTAACTGTATTGCATCATAGAGAGAAGAGTTTTTGCCATTTTTTATTACTCTGTCACCCTCTTTAACATAAATTAGGCTGACAGACTAACAAACACCTGTGGTTGTTATCTGGTAGATGTAATGTTGCACCTTATGTTTGAATGTCATCTGGTTTCTTACCTCCTTTTATTTATTTCTTTTTTTAATCAGGCTAATGACATCATTAAGAAGCTACAGGGAGAGATTCGAGGTTTAGTTGCAAAAATAAAAGTCAAAAACTCTGTGACAGTGTCACAGGAGAAGATCCTCCAGGACACATCAGAAAAACTTAAGAATGCTGAAAAGGATCTGCAGAGCACTCAGCAGCATCTCATCACCAAGGATGAGCAGGTATGTCTTCATATGAAAACTGCAGGCATGTTGTACTTACCAACCTGTACAGTAGGTCTTCCTGACTCTCTCAGTAATACTGTAAAGCAGTTTAGTTTAAAAGTTAGGTGCTCAGTGTACTCCTGTCGTTACGGGCAGGAGTATGCAGAGGACTGGTAGTCCTCGGCCCATCTTTGCTCCTATCCATCACCTGTTTCACACGGAGTCATGATTTCATTGTTTTACCTCATTACTGGCCCTGAAATGCAGTTGTCCCAAACTTTTTTGGAATGTGTTGCAGCATCAGAACTGTAATGAGTTTATTTTGAACAAAGATTAAAACTGATGAGGTATCGCATCAAATATATAATGTGCTGCTGTATTGTTTTCACTGTGATACAGGTGATTATGTACACATCACTTTTTATTTTGATTTTACATAATGTCCCAACTTTTGTGTATGAAAATGTGCTGTATAAGTAAATCTGCCTTGCTTAAGGCCCTTCTTGTTTGGCTGTCAAGAGGGGTCGTTCTTTACTATTACATTTTTTAAAATGATCTTTTTGAATGAATAATTCTGTATGTGACTTTTGTAGTCATTTATCTTACTTGCCTTTCAGAATAGTAACTACAATTTTTTACACCCATATGGTGAATTGTGCAGACATGTTTAAACTGTCAGAAGTGGTGAAAAGGAGTGTAAAGCTGAGGACAGTACTGTTTTTAAAGGATGTTTTTTCTGCGACTTTATACTTGTGGTACACTGTTCTAATGACACCCCGTCTTTCACTATAAAGTATGAACTGGCATTTGATGTGTTGTGTCCTGGTTGTTTTTGTGCTGTTATCATATCAGTTAGCATCTGAAAAGCCAGACATGTTACCTTACATAATGTTGTCAGATGGTGGTGTTTTAAAAGTAACCAATATAACCTTATTGCTATAGACTATTTGGATGGTTGTGAAGAGGGCTGCCTCACATGTAGAACAGATACATTTATTGAAAATTGCTTATTTGCTTTGCATTGTTATTGTGGAATTTATTTTCATAATGAACATTTACAGTATATTGATTTAGTGCCCACTTGTACCTTTGGTCTTCATCTACATAGAAGAAGAACTTGTTTCCATATTGTCAGTGACTTTATGTTGAACAATGGTAGGCAGATGGTAACACTGATTAACAGCCAGGCAACCTTCAGCTAAACAACACAAGAAGGACACACTTTTAACACCCACATTAACTGTTTTGCCAGTCTCCTTACTAACTTACGAACACATTTTGTTATGCACTTTAGCTTCTTGACCGAGCCACCAAACATTCACATGGGAAGACTACTGCTCTCATCAGTTTGTAGGTTCTATTGATAATTAGGCTAATTGCAACAAAGTAAACTGATTTGATATGAACTTGACTGTGTTATTTGTATTTTACAGGTTTCCAAACTGAAGGAGCAGTTGGAGACAACACTACAGAAGCTAAATGAAAGCAAAGAAGTGTTAAAAACCAATGAGAATGGTGAGCAAGCTTATCTCATTCATTTCAATACCAAAGTACTAAGTGCCTGCTGGAGATTGCACTACCAACAATTGTTGGATGTTTTTTCTCATTTTTCAGAATAAGCCAAATTATTGTTCATATAAAATAATTGTATAGATCTTTTTTTGTACATAAACCTGTAAATTGCCTTAAAAACCATAAAAATTGCACCTCCTCAATCGTAAAAATGAATCTGTTTATGTGATTATTATATGTGGGTGACAGGCTTCCAGCCTGCAAGTGATCAGTCGCAATTGGCAACCAAATGTATTTAAGGTATGACTGACCTTTTTTGAAAGGTGTCAGTGGGCGCGACCGCAAAATAAGCAGCTCATTCACAAATGACCGCTCCCACTGTAGAAAGAGTGGACAGATGTAACAGCCCATTTGTTTCGTTTTCAAATTGGCCACAAAGTACACTGACTGTCATACATCATGATCAGCATCACGCCTCTAGTACCAGGATCACAGCAGCTGTGTAAAATGAACGCAAGAGCAGCAGTTTGCCGGCCTTTTTAAGCTCTTTATAAAAGGCCTTAAATCAAAAAGGTCACCTTGAAGGAGGGGAAAAATGCTGGCACTTTTCTGAAATCTCTGTATAAAAGGGGCTTAGGTTTCAGGTTGTAACTGGCTGCAGCAAGTGGCCTGTGCTAGGTGGCGGCAGTACTCCTGAGCCCGTGTGGCCCTATTCATCTCAGTATCATGATGGTTTCTCATGCAGCGCCTCTTGAGGGCTTGAAGATCATGCACGTTAGATGGTGAAAGACCTAAATTGTTTGCAGTCTTGCACTGGGAATCTTGTTTTTTTTTTTGTTTTTTTTTTACCGACTGCCAATTCTCTCAGGAAGTTTGGTAACGAAGTGGTGACCCACAGCCCATCCTTGATTGCAAAGACTTAAGCTTTGGTGAATGCTCCGGTCATGATACCTTCACTTGTTACCAGTTAACCTGCTAATGTTGGAGTCTTTCAGTGTTACTGGATTATTATTATTACTAAGCATCTGTCCCAACTTAGTTTGTTGTATCAAATTCTAAATTTAAAAGCCTTTTCTTTGTACTTTTGTCAGTTAAATAAAGGTTTAATAAAAACATTCAAAATTAGTAAAAGAATTGTCTGCAGTCCAAACTCCAGCCAGTACTGCTGTGAATTTAACAACCACCTCAAATAACTTCCCATAATGACCTTATATGTGACAGGAATGACATTTCACTCAGCTAAAAGTTCCATAAATTGTTCCTCTGTGAAACCTGGTTAAAAGCAGCACATGTAATTAGAACATCCCAGGCTAGTTCCACCTCCTTTGCAGCCTTTTACATGGTTTTAATGTGTAAAAAAATACATATATAGTGGTGTCATCCCTCCGAATTCCAATATACCATTTAATAGAAATCAGCAAGACTAGTGACAGCGTGTATTTACTGTTCATCTTAGTTGAATTATATATTGGTTACAGACCTTTTACCATGTTTTCCTTAATATATCCATGGCATGTGTAATAATACCATCTCCACACATGACTTTCCAGACAGTCAAAGAGCCCATTTCGTCCCAGGGGTAATTAGCTTCATTTTCCTTAGTTGAGGTGGGGCTGTGCTTTCAAACGTCTGATCAAAACTTGTGAATTCAATTATTTCCCTTCAAACTGCACCTTGATTTTGAAATTAGTCATTTAGGAATTCATTAATGTATTTTTCACTATGTATTTCTTATGAACTAACTATTAATGAATTTCATTTGAAAATCCTTTTTATAATTAGCTTATCCTTTAAAATATATATTGTCTTTTTCTGTTTGTGTAATAATATATTTATGTATAATCATTTTTGTTTTTAGACATCAGTTAATGAAATGTTTTATGACACACGTTCCTCCATAGCAAGACGGCTGTAAAACAACGATGTTGTCAGTAGAAATTAAGAGACACTTTAGTTTCGAGTTTTGCCAAAGCTGTGAATTGCAGCACTGTAATGATTCATGACAATAAATACCACAGCGATGGTACATTACAGGATCAAAGTACCATGTCAGTTTTGCCATCTTCTGTTACATTTTTCTTTTACCACAGTTATAAACTGGCTTAACAAGCAGCTAAATGAAAAGCAGCTGTCCAGAAAGCCACAGCCCCTTGAACCCTTGGACAACCCTTCGGCTGTATGCACCACATCTGGACTGAGGGTACGATGCATCCTGGCTGTGCTTCTAGCCAATCTAAGCTAAACTTAGTAATCACCTCGGTGTTGGCTTTATCCCTTATATTTATGCACTGTTTTAAGCAGGAAGAGTACTGTTACCGTATACTTGTTGTATTGGTTTTGTTTACATCACAGTTTGTGTGCACATGCCTCACTTGAAAAAGAAGGAAGCACATAACATTTTACACCTTTGTTGAACTTTTGACACTGACACTAGTTAAAGATTTCCCTGGATTTTGCAGGCACAGTTCTATACTCCGACAGGCGCACTCGCTGCATCTCCTGGAGCAGGTGCTGATGTCTTGCCTCCTGAGCAGCGAGCAGTGCAACCAGCCAACAGACGCATGTGAGTCTGGATAACTGCTTTCACCTCCCAAGTATACAGTATTCTTTCTTTGCACAGTGTACTCTGGTGTGTGGAATACAGGGACTTGATAGCTTACTCTGTTTACATTTTATTTTGCTGAAATATTTCAGATTCAATTTTTAAATGAGAATTCTGCTTTATTTTTAAACATGCCTGTCTTGTCTGTGAAGGGAGTTTTGTTTTAGAACAGAAATGTTTGGTTTTGCATTGTTCAAGCTTGTGCTTTCTTCTTGTCCTCAGCGGTGACTCTGCGGGTCTGGATTCTAAGTATTTTGAAAGACGAGATGACAGCATCCCGCTTTATGGTCTGTCGTCTAATTTATTTCACAAAGGTAAGGCCAGTGATCATTTAGAGTGCTGCATGAACTACAAGCTTTAGAATATTTACCGTAAACAGCAAATACAGGTTTCATTTGGCCGCTTTAACATCATGTCTCGATGAGTTAGCACTGCTAGGCTTGCAAAGTGTGCGAGACAAGAGCACAGGTTAATATCAGGATGAGGGTATGAATGGTCATATGTGTGTCAGACATCACAGCTGTTGCCGTACATAAATTGTGTTTGAACAGGTGTGAATATTGACAGTATGCAACCACTGTGCTCCTATGATGTTAACGTAACCAGGTTACAGTCTGCTTTCTAACCCAACTTCTCCACTGTCATGTATATGAAAAACTATTTTGGTTATGTATACACAAAATGGAGTTTTATGCGTTTTCCATGTGAGCATGTGCCACACCTAGCTTGGTACCTGAACTGACCCGTTACCAGAAATCATGACTGATTGTTGGATGAGAGTGAGGATAATGTTTTAGTTTAATACATTTTCTTTTTTGTTTTCAGAGTTCCCACAGCGAACAAAGCCTGCTGTAGCTTCTGCTTACTTCTCTGCATAAAGTGGAAACTGCTAGGATAATGATAAGCTTCAGAATGGTTTTCATTTCAGCTCCAGGTGGAAGTAAAACCATCAACACCTCACTGTTTGGTTAATGTCTTCATTACTTATTATTACTGGGCTGCTGCTTTCTATACATTTGTTTTGTTCACATTTTAATTATTTATGTGTTAATGGATTATCTTTGAATTTGTGGTCCAAGTAAATGTTCTTAAAACCTTCTCTATGGTAGATTCCTGTGATCATGGAGAATATATTGTCCTCAAATTAAACATTTTTCTATTTTACCTAATGCAGTACATTGTTTGCCATCCTTTGGTTTTTATATTGTTTATTTTCTGATGAATTTCACCGTAGTGTAGACTTTAATAAAGGCTGTCCTGTGCTCAGTCGTGTTCACGGTAATTTCAAAGTAGTGTCTTCTAGTTTCTTTAATAATAATAATACTGTAATACCTTATATTGGTCTCCTTAGGGGAAGTTCAGGTTTCGCCTCAGCAGAGGAAAAGATTTTATTAAAAGTAATCTGAAATAATGTTAAATAGAATATATAAAGCTAGAATATAATAAAGTGCACAGTAGAACAACAGTATTAATAAGAAGTCAGCCATTTGAAATTACCTGGTTTTCTGCATAAATTGGTCAGAAAATGTGATCCAGTCTTTCAATTCAGTTGTATTTGTATAGCGCCGACTCAACAACAATCATCATCTCAGGTCACTTTACATTATAAAGTCTAGAGCTGAAGTATTTTATGCTGCATTTCTGCTATCGGAACCTAACAAGCAGTCTACCCTGTACTTCTGTTAACCATCACCAAACATAGCCATCCTGCTTTGTTTTTCAACTCTGTTTTCAACAACCAACCAAACTCTGGACAGGCTGATGTGGCTGGTTACTGCTCATCTGAAACATGAAGCTCCAGAGCCAGGGCAACCTGCAGAAAGGTACAGGGAGAGAGGACATGCACGGTCTGCATCTAAATCAGAGATATAAATAAGCGCAATGTGCTTAAGCTGTTAGAAAACCTAACTGAACCCTTGGATTGGTTGAGCCTCCTTTGGCAGCATCCGAGTAGATTAAGAAGGACAGTGATGATACGGTATTGTCACTGACTCTATAAGAAGCGTTTGTTTGTTTTCCCCCAGTAATGGCAGATCCTGAGGACTTCGCATAGTTCCAAACATTCAGAGCTACACCATAGTTGCACTGACTTGGCTGCTAATCTTCCAAAATAAGCTGAAATCAATAGCAATAATTATTAGAGGTGCACCAATCAATCAGCGGAGATTGGACTTGACCGGTGACTGGCCGATCAGATTTAGAGGCAGGGCAGATCATGTGGCACAGGCCAAAAGTTCCTGGCTACACATGAAATGTGTGTATATGTACGGTGGTAAAACACAGCAAATACAAAATACACACACTTCACAAAGAACTGTGCTCAGTAGTAACAAGCATTCTGTTGTGCCTGTTTATATTTGGAGAAGTACAAATATTGCACTTCATTTTTACTAGAGTGTATAAAAGAAAAGTGAGAGAAACAAAATATAAAACTTTAATGCAGTTTTTATGGTTATTACAGTAACATTTTCATTTATGAAAAGTTACAAAAATGTCTGTATGCTGTCAGTTACAGTTCTTGGAATATTGTAATCAGCTAAGAAAGTTGTAAAGTGCTTGTGACATTTCAAGTTGGCAATGTGTGTCAAAACATTTCTACAACCTTTTTCTTTCTCATTTATTTGAAGCTACATTAGTCACATGACCCACTAGTGTTTTTAACCCCTGGCTTTAGGGGCATGCAGTGAGTTTCTCAGGGGCAGGGGCTCCAATTTTAAAAAAGCGGCATCTATCAGTACACAGCTAATTTGGATTTTTCCAGTATTATAATTATAAATAATAAATACATGTACCAATCCTCATCTCACTGGTAAATACTGTAAACAGACCGTTTTTCACATTCATAATTGTGGTTATGAGGTGTACTGGTATTTTATTTATATCTTGATCTAGCTGTCTTTACTGGAGAGATTAATCAAACCCAATAGGGCCTTTATGATACAAGTGAGTGTATAAGACATATTATTACATTTTCCTTATTAATTGAAGTAAAACTTAATTAATTGATGTCTGAACCTTTTTGCACCCAGTGAATCTTAGATTAACTCACTTTTTAATCCAGTTTGACAGAGAAACTGCTTTTTGCTGCCGCTCTTCAATTTCTCAGCTTTGTGTGGTCTCTCTTTGTTTAACATCTTCCTCAGTCCCTTTTTCAGTGGTGTTAAAGGTGGCCAGTGTTTCCTACAGGTCATCTGCCCTGTCCCTCCAGCACTAGCTCCCCCACAGCAGCAGCGTGTTGGCTGCTGCCCTCCTCCTACCTCTTTCTCTCTTCCTCATCCTCTCTTGCTGCTTCAGCAGCACTGGTTGAAACCAGTCAGTATTTGTAACTAATCAGTTGGATCACTAATCACACTGATCAGCTTTCCCACATTTTTCGATATTCCTCGGGAAAGTATTGGAGGCGTGGTTGTACCACGGATCCATTCTCTGTTACCACGGAAGTTAGGTTTATGAAAGTTATGTCACATCATCACACCATTTACACCAACAATCTCTGGGGATAAAAAAAAATCATTGTTTGGTATTGGATGTGTCCGGAGATGCTGTATCATTCTGTGATTTTAAGTGAGTAAAGGAAAAGAACAGACAATACTGTTTTCAAGTTTTACATCTTTGAGTGTGTGTTTACAAATTCAAACACACCGTCTCGTAGGCCTGTTTGTTGTCTCGTAGGCCTGTTTGTTGTCTCGTAGGCCTGTTTGTTGGTAAAATGTCCATGCTAAACATACCTGCAGTCCAGTTCAATGTACGGTTAAGAGAGAGATGAAGAGGAGAGCCTGGGGGCGCTGTACAGTCTGTCAAGTCCACTATATCATTTGATTCATCTACTGCTACAATTTAAAGAAGTGCTAACAATGTGACAATGACTAAACAGAGTTTCTGCTGCTGTTCTGTGGCTCACCTTTTACAAAGGGCTCTTTTTAGTTTAAAAATCAATAAACAGAAACTACAACGCCGGAAACTAAATTATATGATCAGCACACCTACCTGTAGGTATAATGGAATAAATACAACTTTTAATTTTGCTAATGCATTGACTAAAGTTATAGCTGACATACAGTTGTAAGTCATCTTTTAAAGACAAATGTTTTTGTTCATTTAAATGCAGATTTCATTTATATTAGCTAGTTTAGGTATATTGATTAATTGTTTACTCCCTTTGTACACCAAACTCCACAGAAACCTGTACTTTGACAATATAACAGAAGCCTTATGTATGGCACATCGGCGTAGACCACTTGTACTGGGGCACGTGGCCCAGTAAATACATCCCATAAGGGTTTTTATTAGACCATTCTTCAGAGAAACTAAATGCAAGACAGTCAATAAACCAACTGACGCACGTAAAAGAAACACAATAACAACAATAACGCTGCAAAAACGATGATGCAGCTGCGCACGGAAACTATGTTCCCGCGTGGCGTGCTCGGGTATACCGACCGCGCGCACGTTTCAAATGCCAATCAGCGTACGTCGCGCGACGAGCAGGTAAGATAATGTATGAAAACGCTGTGAAAGTAAAGTTTCCATGAGTGATAGCTACACTATCTGAACAATGACTAATTCCTCCTGTAGATGGATATCAGAAAATTTCTGTTTTTTCGAGGCAAAGATGGATCAGCGTTTTTCATCTGTTAATGGTCAAATACTGAGAGGTGTTCAAGCCTGTAACCCAGGATCAGATTGCTTTCTTTGTGAGGAACACCTCA
>NW_018128130.1:529297-529485 GCF_001952655.1 Monopterus albus
TGAGGGGGCCTGTGCCCCACTAAAGCCATTTTGAGCCATGTCTGCATACAGAAAGTCAACAGAGGACAAAGACAGACACCCTGATAGTTTATTTCTTACATACATCAGAGACCGTTAGATGTCTGAACAGCACGAACATTTGTGGATCCTTTGAGCTGACATTGTGTGTAGTTCTCAGGACTGACTCT
>NW_018128130.1:529547-538524 GCF_001952655.1 Monopterus albus
CAGGGGCAAATGGGGTGGACAGCTAGGTCAGTATTAGTCAGGAATCTGTGGCAGGAATGAAATGGTTCAAAGGGGTGTGGCCTTTCTTGACCAAGTGAGGTTCCTTTGCCTCCAGCATGGTGGTGTGATCCTCCATTGCCAGAATGGGGATGGTGCTCTTGAACATGGGGTGGGGGTCCTCTCTGGCCGGGATCGGTTGGGGGGCGTTCATGGCCGGCATGGGGAGGATGCCCATGATCACCCACACGGAAAGGGGGTCCATGAGGACGATGATGGCCCCCATGATGAAAGTGCCTACATACAGGTTCCGGCTCACCAGGGCTAAGAGCAGTAGTGTTCTGTTCAGAAGACAGTTGGCAAAGAGTTACTTGAAGGGTCCAACTGTATATAACCTCAGACTTGCACATTATGGGTGCATAAATAAAAAATATGTACATTATAAATAAGAAATTAAGGAGAACTGAAAGGCAACTATGTTAGTTTTGGAATGGCGTAGATTAGGTGAACATATTTGTTTACAAGCTAGGCTCACCGATGGGGGATAGAATTCACATTCAAAAGCCACGAGTCCTTCGTCACGGGAATATGTTGACTGGCAGAGAGCATGATGCTTTAGAGAGAGAAGAGACAGACCATGAGAGCAAATAGGACACAGAAATGAAAAGACAAAATGTCATCATGCTCAAAATCGTACTGTTACCATCCTTGAACACAATAAATTGCCTGTTTCCAGGACTTTCATACTAAGGTAGAGATCGCAGTACTGGATATTTATTATAAAAGCATAATTTTTGTAGTACTTTTTGAAACACAAAGGGCTTCATAAGATCAATATTAAGAAAATGGAAACAATACGAAAATCACAGACATTATATAACATACAGAGAAATGCTTTAGAGGAATGTAGTGAATCTAAGTGTGCAGCAGAGAAGGATGTCAAAGGAACATTTTGGGAGATATAGAACAGACTCAATCCCATCCACCTCAGGGTGGAAAATATTAAAATAATGCCATCCAGTTAATAAAATCTATCCATCAGCACCAGATGCTTCAGTGTTTATGGCTCCAGAACCTGAACCTGTGATATTTTCGGTGGATTGGATAAACCCTGTGCTCACTTATGGACTCACAGGTTGATCCTCAGACCCCAAATTACAGGAGACAAAGGTGTCACCTGTTAGCCACCACCTTCAAATGAACTCAAATGAGCACTGTAAGAGGACTCTGGAATGTGTTTCTACGACCGACCGCCCACACAGACCCGTGACAGTTTGGAGACAAATTGTGGGCTCATCTGCCCCCTCCCAGAGAGCTTGAGAAAAGGTTCTATACTCTTGTTCTGAGCTATGTCTTACCACAACTTTATCACAGAGGTCTACAAAGAGTTGCTTTTCTAAACTATCTCAAATCACTTTAGTTTGCTACAGGCAGACTCTGGTCACGTTCTCGACACACCTCAGGACAATCAAGGCAAACAGGATGGTTTCTTTTCATCATCATGGGTTTTTGAGTGTAGGCTGTTGGACAAAAATGACATTATTTAAAATTAAATTTTAGAGGCGGACTGTTTCTAAAAATAAAACACTGCATCTGTGAGACATTGTTAAAAATGTTTACATTCATCTTCAGGAGAAAACCAACGGGATTAGTGCTGAGTAGGGAGTTCAAAGTAGTGAGAGACCAACACATTGTAGACTTTTTGTGGGAATTGTTGACTATTAGTATATTATATACTAGATTAAAAGCAGATGTGTCCTTTAAGCTTATTGTTTTATTTCACCTGTCTGTATGTTTGAAGCCACTAACAAGACCAAACCAAGGGGCCTTGACCCACCAAGCTAACTTTAAAGAACCAGAGGTAACCAGAGCTCACTCATTAATTTTTTTTTGTTCTCCTCATGTCTTCTGGTTAAAGTTGCATTTCAGCAGATAATAAAACTTTGCATACATATTCTATTCTCTTTTAAATGCAGCAGAATACAACATGTAGCATGTGCAGATCTGAAATTTTCAGCATCTGTGCATATTTGTTGTACTTACAGCTCTCTCAGGGCAAAGGGGCTTGCATGCCTCAGGAACAATTCTGGATCCCATTGGACAATGAGTCTCCACAATGGCAAACTCAACATAGTAGTACATCCCTTTCATCGGAATGTACTGTGAGAGGAGGAGAAAGAGAGTAAAATGGAAAAACAATGAGAGCTTAAATGGATGGGGATAAAATGTACTAATATTTAACATGTACAAGAATTCGTAAATAAAGCTACAGTATAGACATTAATGCAGTTTTGGCTGTGCTGTGGTTACTGAATTCACCCTCTGTCTGCGATACGCAAAACAAGAGGAAACTTGAAGGCTGTGAGAGAGGGATTCTGTGTACCCCAGCTTGTATCCGCCCCACTTCCTGCAGAATGTAGTAGTGCTTGTTGGTGGTGTTCTGGTTGATTTTTCTCACAGCTTCATTAGCAGACTGGAGACCTTCAGAGGTGTTGAGTGCGAGCAGCACAGGACAGTCAGGACAGATCATCGCCATCTCGAAGTTGGTTTTTGCTACACACAGAAAATTAATCTCATAAGTGAGCCTGATCTGTGAGGGCTCTGAAGTAGGTGAACAGTAATCCAAACCATGACAGCTGAGCAGTTCAGCATTGTTAGAAGTTTTTCCTCAGTCGTATTACTTAAACCCACAAATACTATATTCTGAGTATGTCTCAATTATGGCCAACTGTACAACAATGTTCCACACAGAAAATATATTTCACTATAGGGGATATCCACCAAGCCAATCTTTTTTTATTTTTTCTTTCCCCAAAAGGGGGCAATGTATTGTGTAAATTAATAAATATCCATTAATGTCTGCATACCTCTCCAAGCCAGCAGTATGGTTAGCCCTAACAAAGACTGAAAACATGGTAGTTACATCACCTTAATGATGATTTATTTGACCTAAACAAATATCTCGTCCTAACCTTAACCATGCCATCTTTGCCAATGCAGATATTGCAGAAATTAATAACTGCAAATGTTCACACTGGATCTAAAACAAACTGCTCTGGTGATTATTTTGGATACATAACAGAAAAAAAAGCCACCTTGTCGTGTGTCGCATTCATATTTGGTGACTTTGGCGTCACCATTTTTTACCGTCATCATAACGGTGCAGTTGGCCTTCACCGCCTACAGTGAAACAAAAAGAGTAACATTTTACTACAGATGCTTCACATCTCCTTTACAGAAAAGATCATCACCTCCTGGCTGTAGATGAATTCTGGCTAATAAAGGGGAACAGGGTTAAATAAACAGTTTAGTATTTACCCGTTCCCCCTCACTACGGGTTTCACAGTCCTCAAAGTGTTTGGGGTTCACAACATGGCATCTTGTCTCCAGAAGGTTCAACTGCAACTCAATCAACTTGACTTCGTCAACCTGGTAACACAAGAGAGTAAGAACATAAAGCACAACTACTAAGGTATCAAGTCCCCACACCTTCATAGTACAGTATCTGATATTTTTCTTGTTATACAATGCCAAAAATGTAAAAAAAAACAAACAAAAAACATTATTTTCCATTGTTTCTGTCAGATTTCAGGCTAGATAATAAAAATGAAACATCTGGACTGGAGTTCCAGTTCGTCTTTTTGTGCACACACACGTACACTCACGCTTCTTACTTATTCTGTTCCTACTGGATGTGAAGGAAGTGGGAAAAGGTTTAGCCATTACATTACATTACATACAGCCTGCAATGTACTGTATTCTTATTACAAATTTACATTATAGTTTTTTCAATCATGAAAATTAGCTAACACAAATACTCATCACCAGTCTTTATGTAGCAATATAAGAAAAGTGTAGATCAACAAAATTTCATATTTTGGGATCAGTTTATCAGAAAGAAAAAGTATGAAAGGAAAGATATAAAAGAACTTAAGTACTGAATAATGGAAAGAAGGAAAAACAAAAGGAGAAGACTTGCTGATATGTGTCAAACTCTTAATATTACATACACTGTGTCACTGCACTGACCCGAGGCTGTTAGTCAGAGTTCCTGAAAAGTTGTTTTCTAATGGTGAATATAAAATTGGAATATGCAAAATAACTAGTGTTATAACTCCAGCTGTCAGATAAATATGATCAGAACACTATATTGCATCCTGGGATATAGCGAAAGGAAATGTATAGTCTCGCCAAATGGAAATTTAAGGAGACTGAACCTGCCAGTACCTTTTCAGCTTTGTAGCCCTGGGTCTCACTGAGTTGAAACTTGTAGCCATGGTTATGATGCTCATTGATGTGATGCATTGCCAGACGTGCTGCTGCAGTGCTGTTATTGTCAGTGAATGTTACCGGCTCCAAAGCTGGAGCAGCACCACAAAGCAGCACTGCTGACGACAGCAGCGCCAGGATGGGTAATCTCATCATAGTGTATGAAGACGGAGCAGACCGCTGTAGCCAGTGATGTTATATAGACATTGACTCAGAGTGGGAGGGTGAGAGAGTGACAAATGAAGAGAGAGAAGAATTGTAGCATGAGGAGGTGGCCACAAAGCTACCAAAATCAAAGAGCAAACAGAGACTTTAACCAGAGCAGTGCAGCTTATTTTGAAATGTCCACAGAAACAGTTTCATAATAGTTTTGTGGTGGCAAATCATTTAAAGAACATATATTCATGTATATTATTTCACAATGTCATTAATCCTAGGAAAATAACAATTATTTAAGTTGTAGCAATTAGGGGGGTGGGGACTAATGAAAGCTGCAAACTCGTGTCAAGTTACCAGATCCCCTTATTCCAGTGATTTTTATTTTACCTTCTCTCCTAAGCTAAATGGAACCTATCGCCTGCTGAGATGGCCTCCTGTTGCACAACAGAGCACTTCTTTGGCTGAACAATGAAACTGTCTTGAGGAAAGTAGTATCTCATTGAGATGCTGCTAATCCTCCCAAGTATAGTAAGGGGTTTTTCTGTTATAGAAACCTACTGAAACATGTAATGACAAGTAACACTCGTCACGGGTTCTGTTTGTTTTCACTGACCTTACTCTTTACTATCAGGATGTCCCAATAAATGTCCCTAAAAAGCCTCGAGTTAATCCAAAATGCTGCAACCAGAAACTAGCGAGAGAGAATCTCTCTCTTATTAGCTTCTCTCCACTGGCTCACAAAAAATCCAGAATAGAATTTAAAATCCTTGTACTAACATATACAAAGCCCTTAATGACAAGGCTCCATCTATCTTAAAGACCTCATAGAGCTCACTCCTCTATCCACTCACCCCAACTGGTCGAGGCAGAAGGCCGCCCACCAAGAGTCTGTCTGAGGGCAGTTTTTCCTCCCTGCTGTTGCCAAGTGTTACTCGAGGGGGATTTGTTGGGTTTTCCTCTATAATAATAATAATAAGGTCTAGACCTTTGTAAAATGTCCTGAGATGACTTTTGTTGTGATTTGGCACTATACAAATAAAATTTAAATTGAAATTAAATTTCAGCACCCCTGAGAAGGTACTAAAATTAAGTTCCAAATGTGAGCGGTGAGGAGGTGTGTGTGCACATAGCAGCCGCTGGTGAACAGTTAAATGTCTGCTCTTCACACCTCAATCATTAGCATTCAATCGCAGTGTGTAAAGAGGCACTCATACTGGTCTGCTCAGCCGTGAGTGCGTGTGATTGGAACCAGCATTCCCTGATTTATGTCAATAGGCCACACTCATGCATACATATCTTTAGTTCCATACCTCGGTGTCCTCTCCCTGGCGTCTGTCCTCAGGCCAGTTAATACTAGCTATGACTCAACATCTTGAAGATTGGCAGCCAACCAAGTATGGCAAAAGGATAACCTCTGACACTATGAAAACTTACATGTATGTGCGTATGGCCATAAAATCTATTTATCTATATATTAAACACTTGTCTTTTCAGTCATGTCACTTTGTCATCATCATCCTCATCATCATCATCATCAAATATACATTTTTACTATAGCAATTGTAACAGTAAATTTTATTGACTTGTATATATTGTCCAATTATGTTATATTCAATTATAAATTGTGATTTGACGCTTTGGCGACATTGTTTATTGAAACTTTCATGCAGCCCTTTGAATTGAAAAAATCTGAAATGAATGGCAAATTGAAGGTGATAATTATTCAGCTAAAGCTGTAACCTTCACTCATCAATAGATCTGGATGATTTCTCCACATATGACTAAAAGAAAATAAAATACTACTTTGGTGTATTCATGCCTCTACAAATAGGCAGCGATATCTAAGAGTTTTGTAGGATCATTAAAAAGACTTTGATTTTGGCAGCTTTGAAAAGTTGTTTCACTGACAACTGATACAGATAATTTGAAAGTCGCTCTTGAAAAAGTGAACTATCCAGGTTCCTGTCCAAACATCAACAGGTGAACTCAGTTGTATGTACACAAAGATAAAACCAGGATTATCATGCTTCACCCATATATGTATGTGAACACACTAAAACTCAAAATGCAAAGACGGGAGATTGTACCAGGAAACCAAAAGATAAATATGAACAGTGACTGGGAATGATATGATAAGGGCATCAGGTTCTCAGGTTTAATGATTAACCTTCCTGTTATGTTCTGGGTCAAATTGACCCAGTGCAAAGTAACAAAAAAAATCTAAAAAAAATAGTTAAAAATATTTTATTGGTATGAAACTTCGTCTGCTTGGCGTAATAGGTGTGATCAACATATAAAATGAAAATGGTTCAATTCACATATTTGCAACATCCCCCTGCATGTTTATATTACAAAGATACTGTTCAGGTCAACATAACAGGAGGGTTAACCAAGAGTGGACCATTCACATCAAAGCTATATAGATAGGATCCTCTGATCAGCAGAATGTTTTGCTTTGCAGTATAAAACTGTCTTTGTATTATACTATATTACAGAGCACACGATCAGTAGTATGCCATCTATGGAATCTATGCCATCAAATGAATATACTACAGTCATAAGGTTTTCTGCATAACCAGTACATAATATGGGATTTAGATCTGGACTCATTGCTGGCCACTTCTGTGAAGTCTGCTTTGGGTCATTGGCCTGCTGTAAGACCCATGACCTCTGACAGAGACCCAACCTTCTGACACTGGGCCCTACATTATGCCCCAGAATTCATTGGCAGTCTTCAGATTTCATAATGCCACACACACAGTCAAGACATCCAGTGGCTGAAGCAGCAAAATAACCCCAACACATCAGTGAACCTCCACCGTGCTTGACTGTAGGGACTGTGTTATTTTCTTTGAAGGCCTCATTTCATTTTTTTCTAAAAACAGTAGAACAATGTGCTCGACCAAAAAGCTCTATTTTAGTCTCATCTGTCCACAGGACATTCTCCCAGAAGGACTGTGGCTTCCTCAGGTATGTTTTGACATAGTGTGCACAGTGGACACAGGAACAGCCAGATCTCTGGACATGGACTTGAAGCTTTGAGACTGCCCAGGCTCTTCCACTGTTGTGGGTCTCAGATCCTCAGACAATTCTTTGCCCTTCTTTCTTTTCTCCATGCTCAGTGTGGTCCACACAACACAAAGCCCGAGTCGACATTTCTCCATTTTAACTGGTTACAAGTGTGAATGTTGAAAACTGAAATGCTGTATTTATTGTGGTACATCAGCTAATAACTAAGCTGTTCAATCCACCAGAGAAGTCTGAGGCAGCATCCTGTGTTGTCTGCAGCCTTACCTGATGTTTAGTCGTTTCACTGAGCTCGGTGAGGATCCGGAGAACAGCCAACAATTTCTGAAAGTTTTGAAAAGGTGTCAATAATTCTGTCAAGTCCATTTTTGTAGTTCTGTGGGGAATGGATCAGATTTGGCTTTTTGTGTTGTTCCAGTGCAAACAAAAGAAATAAAAATGTGTTTCTGTTATATAGCCTGCAGTCATATATAGCCTGGGGTGGATAAAATAATACAATCTAGCCACAGGGGTTGCAAGCCAGTGACTTCTGTGCCGGTCCCAAGCCTGGATAAATAGAGAGGGTTGCGTCAGGAAGGGCATCTGGCGTAAAAACAACAAATTTAAACATGTCAATCATGAGTGCGAATTCGAGGCCCGGGTTAACAACAACCGCCACCAGTGCTGTTGACCTACAGGGTGCTGGCGGAAATTGGACTACTGTTGGTCGAAAAAGGAGAGGAGGTACAAGGATTCATAGATAAAGAGAGAAGAGGAAAGGCAGGAGTATAGGTCTGAGAATAGGGACTCAACGTTGGCACAATGACAAGGAAAGGTAGAAAGCTGGCGGACATGATGGAGAGAAGGAAGGTAGATATAATGTGTGTGTAGGAGACCAGGTGGATGGGTAGCAAAGCGCATAGCATTGGAGGGGGATACAAACTGTTTTATTATGGTGTGGATAGGAAGAGAAATGGGGTAGGAGTGATCCTGAAGGAGGAGCTCGTGAGGAATGTTTCCAGAGATGGAAAGGTGCTAACAAGTGAGGAGAGTGCAGAGAAGATGGAAGGAGTATTTTGAGGAACTTATGAATGAGGAAAATGAGAGGGAAAGAAGGGGGGAAGAGGTGAATATTGTAGAGCAGGAAGTAGCAAAGATTAGAAAGGATGAGGTGAGGAAGGCTCTGAGGAGAATGAAGAGTGGAAAGGCTGTTGGTCCAGATGACATACCTGTAGAGGTGTGGAAGTGTCTAGGAGAGACAGCAGTGGAGTTTCTATCTAGTTTGTTCAACAGGATTTTAGAGAGTGAGAAGATGCCTGAGGAATGGAGGAGAGGTGTACTGTATGAGGATGTCAGGAGTGGTAGAGAAGTGCATCAGAGTAGTCCAGGATATGTATGAGAGGAGTACGGCAGTAGTGAGATGTGCTGTAGGTCAGACAAAGGAGTTCAAGGTGGAGGTGGGGCTACATCAAGGATCGGCTTTGAGTCCCTTCTTGTTTGCTATGGTGATGGACAGGTTGACAGATGAGGTCAGACAGGAATCTCC
>NW_018128130.1:539232-549991 GCF_001952655.1 Monopterus albus
GGATGACATTGTGATCTGTAGTGAGAGCAGAGAGCAGGTGGAGGAACACCTGGAAAGGTGGAGGTCTGCTCTGGAAAGAACAGGAATGAAAGTCAGTCGTAGTAAGACACAATACATGTGTATGAATGAGGGAGAGGGAAGTGGAACAGTGAGGTTAACAGTGAGGATGTTGAGGTGCCAGGCAAGAGGTCAAGAGGAAGGCCAAAGAGGAGATATATGGATGTGCTAAAAGAGGACATGAAGTTAACTAGGGTGAGAGTAGAGGATGCCGAGGATAGAGTTAGGTGGAAACAGATGATTCGCTGTGGCGACCCCTAACAGGAACAGCCGACAGAAGAAGAAGAAGAAGAAGAAAGAATAATACAAACACCAGTGTCATGTAATAGTTGGGTGGCTAATTAACCATGCACCAGGGTCAAGCTAGTCCAGCTCTCCAGACGTGATGTCAGGTCCGCTCGGCGCGACCTGCCTCTCTTCTGCCTTTCTCTCTCCTGCTCGCTCTTTTAGCAGGATTAGCGCCTCAGCTGTGTCGCATTTTGTAATTAGTGACTTGTGGGTTGTCACGCACAGCTGGGTCGCATTACTGTAATCACCTTCATACCTTATTTAAACCTATGGCGCACGCTCCGCCCTCGGCGAAGAATTAACAACTGTAACTAACAGTAACTCGCATACCCCGTGACAGACCTTTGTTCGTGGTATGTATTGTACGTCATTTTGTTTTCCACGCTGACAGTCCCTGTGCTGTGGATCTCTTTATGTTTTTCCCATTAGGTTAGCTAGACGTTCTTTTTGGTATCCACGCTGACAGTTCCTGTGCTGTGGATCTCTTTATGTTTTTCCCATTAGGTTAGCTAGACGTTCTTTTTGGTATCCACGCTGACAGTTCCTGTGCTGTGGATTTCCTTTATCGTTAGCTAATCCTCCTGGGTAGTTTGTTTTTTTCACCTGTCTGTCCTCATCCTCACTCTCCTGTTTTTTCCGTTAGCCTGTTTACTCCCCTGGTCATCCTGTTCTCCCTAGCCGTATTTGCTCAGCCCCGGTTGTATGTGTTCCTCGACTCAGTTCCTTTTTTCGTGTTTCCTACCATTAAAACCACCTGTTTTACTAGCACCTGGGTCAGCAATCTTGAGTCCTGCCTCAGTTCCCCCTCACCCTCCTGGTGAGGGGGACTAAACCATAACACGCGAGTACAGTGAGGAAGTGGGCTGTGTTATTTCTCTTAAAGCACATCGCAACTGTTTAACTGCTCTTCCTTAAAACTGAATGAATAATTGGTTAAGAATAATTGTGAGTAAAAAGTGATAAAGAAAATCTGTGCTAAATATCAATTGGGGGGGGTTCCTGTCAGGTTTGCCCGGCTGCACCTTCCTCTCTTCTCTCTTTCTCGCTCTAGTCTGCTCCTTCTCACGTACTCTCTTGATTAACACACCTGTCCTGATTTTCTGACACTCTTCTGCTGCGCCTCCTTTGTCACTCCCTATTTATACTCGGCTTTACCTTCACTCCCTTGCTGGTTCTTTCACCGCCATCTCATCAGGGCCAAGCCGCCAGGGAGCTTATGACCATCTGTCAGGGGGCTCGTCGCGTACTAGACTACTCTGTGGATTTCCGGGTTCTGGCTACGGAGGCCGGCTGGGCAGACGGCCCGTTACGTGCTGTTTTCTGGCACGGGCTTAACAAAAACATCAAGGCGGAACTCAACACACGTGATGAGCCCTCTAGAGACGATGTTTTCAGATTTTTTAGGTGTCATGGTGTTTACCTAAAGTTGTTGTTTTTTTTGTTTTGTTTTTTTAACTGCTGAGTGTGTACTCCAAGTGTGTCTACTCAAAATATGGGAAGTCTGGGCTTGAGACAGCAGACAGTTGATGGAATATTAAGGAAGTAGAGGTGTCAGGCCTCCCAGGAAAACTCAAAATGTGGTGCTTGCGGTTTGGTCTTTTGCCATGACGGTTATGGTCACTCACAGTGTATGACGTACCCACCTCTAAGGTAGAGAAGCCAGATAGATAGAATGTTTAGCACGTACATTAGGAAGTGGTTGGAAGCTCCGCGCGGCCTCAGCAGTGTGGTTCTGTACCAAGAAGGGAATTTGGAGTGCCCTATAACCAGTTTAACTGATGAGTTTAAAAGCACTAAAGCTTGACTGGAGCTAACACTGTTAGAATCCAGGGATGTAGCGGTGCAGAGCGCAGCACCAACAGTCTCAACAGGCAGGAAGTGGAACCCAAGGAGGCAGCGTTACAGGCTCATTCAGCTCTTAAACACGGGGACATTGTAGTACAGGTACAGCATGGACGTGGTGATTCTAATTTAAGCACATCAAAAACTTCATGGAGCAAAGCAGCAGCAGCTGACAGAAGGAAGATGGTTAATGAGGAGATTAGGAGGCAGGAAGATGTGCAAAGGCAGCTTCCCAGGCAGGGACAGTGGGTGAGATGGGAAGAAGTGGAAAGGAAGAAACCTTACTTTTATCACTTTAATTTTGCAGCTGGTAAAGGTGGAGCTAATGTTAACTACCTTATATACTTGTAATTGAAGTACTTTACATACTGCTAGGTAGCTTGTGAATTTCTCACCACAGATCAATAAAATCCGATGATGGTACTGTGTTCTGCTTTATTCATATGATGAAAGGAATGAAAGATATCAAATACATGTAGTGCTGTAAAAAGTACAAAATTGTATGCAGTACAAGTATAAGTAAGTGTAAGTATAAAGTAGCAGAAAAAGAAAATACTGAAGCAAAGTACAGATACCTCAAAATTGTACTTTGTCTGAAAATGTTATAAAATAGTGAAAAAGTCATGCTATCGATTTCTAGAGCACCAGAGGACGTCTGAACGTCTGCTTGGTCTCAAGTGAAATGGGAATCAGTGTGTTATCTGGGGTTATTCAAATCATTCTCATGAGTCATTTGACAAATATAGTAACACAGCTCAGCCGGGATTCAGCACGATAATAGTCCTGTGTTAAAATAGTTCATGGGGTTGCACCAGTGCTGCTGAATGTACCAGTGAGTCAGTGCATTTAAAGGCGTATCAGTCTGTGTAGCATTTATTTTATCTTTGTCATGAGACAAACAGTGGAATACATCATTGATGTTGCAAAGTCCACTAGGAATGTGCTCTTGCACACATTTTAGCCTAAACAATTATATTGATTATGTCATGTTGTGCTGCAGCTGAAGGTGAGCTTGTGTTGTTTTGCATTAGCACTGCTGTTGCACAGATTGACTGGCTTTGTTCACTTTAATGAAGAGAATGCACTTTTATTTCATGCAGAGTTGAATTTGGTCTGAACCATATTGTGGATAACGATGGACGAAGCATCACCACTTCCTGCCAATAGGATAAAACATGCATGTTTTATGACCTTCTAAGATACTGTTCAAACATGAAATTACAATCAAACATAGCATAAGGCTACATACCGTGAGTCCACTGTGGTTCCACACTACTCATTTGTATCTCCTCTTTGTATTCTTTGGTCATATCACAGAACTTCCTCATTGTTTCTTACTGTAAGCTCCATATCTTCCTCTCTTGTCTGGAACAGTTCAACTAACCCTTAATGCCTCTACCTTAAGCTTCTTCCTCTCTGAGAAAGCCCCTACTTCCTGTTTTGGTACCAAGCTATCCAGTATAGGATATGGAATCTTCATCCCATACTGGATTTTTATTGGGATTCTAACTTTTGCCACTATGCAAAAGTGAAGCCAAAATATTGAGACTACAGGGGCAGCCATCTGGTTTTTGTGATGCATTTGTGTGTGTGTGTGTGTGTGTGTGTGTGCGCGCAACGCCACCGCCACCAGAGGTGGAGCTACAGTATCAGGCTGCAGATCAAAGCTGTCAATCATCATTTCATTCTGGGGAGCTTTAGATCTGCCAACGTTATATACAGATGATGGCAATGGACTTAATGTACATACTGTGTATTTACATTCATCATTTGTGTCATAATATTAACTTTAATAAAATTAAAAAAAACTTTTTTTGATGTTTCCTGAGGAACTGTTTGAGCACATCAGAGTCCAAATTGTCTTGTAGTCCTACATAGAGTAGACTAAGTGTTTGGCATGACAGAGAAATGAAAATGAACTAACCGTGGTTATGGCAGATATTATGCTTGTCAGTTTTACAACTTAGCGCTTATTGTAAACATTTGTAAAAAGTGAGATTTTGCTTTTTTGAAAGACTATGCTAATTAAATACCATGACACCAGAATTTAGAAATGTATATTTTTTTCAGACTTAATGCTTTTGTGTCACATTCAATAATACATGTAGTACTTTTGAGTTCTGAGCTGTTGATGAGACCAAACAGACGTTCAGACGTCCTCTGGTGCTCTAGAAATTGATAACATGACTTTTTCACTATTTTATAACATTTTCAGACAAAGTACAATTTTGAGGTATCTGTACTTTGCTTCAGTATTTTCTTTTTCTGCTACTTTATACTTACACTTACTTATACTTGTACTGCATACAATTTTGTACTTTTTACAGCACTACATGTATTTGATATCTTTCATTCCTTTCATCATATGAATAAAGCAGAACACAGTACCATCATCGGATTTTATTGATCTGTGGTGAGAAATTCACAAGCTACCTAGCAGTATGTAAAGTACTTCAATTACAAGTATATAAGGTAGTTAACATTAGCTCCACCTTTACCAGCTGCAAAATTAAAGTGATAAAAGTAAGGTTTCTTCCTTTCCACTTCTTCCCATCTCACCCACTGTCCCTGCCTGGGAAGCTGCCTTTGCACATCTTCCTGCCTCCTAATCTCCTCATTAACCATCTTCCTTCTGTCAGCTGCTGCTGCTTTGCTCCATGAAGTTTTTGATGTGCTTAAATTAGAATCACCACGTCCATGCTGTACCTGTCCTACAATGTCCCCGTGTTTAAGAGCTGAATGAGCCTGTAACGCTGCCTCCTTGGGTTCCACTTCCTGCCTGTTGAGACTGTTGGTGCTGCGCTCTGTACCGCTACATCCCTGGATTCTGACAGTGTTAGCTCCAGTCGAGCTTTAGTGCATTTAAACTGCTCTGTTAAACTGGTTATAAGGAACTCCAAATTCCCTTCTTGGTACAGAACCACACTGCTGAGGCCGCGCGGAGCTTCCAGCCACTTCCTAATGTACGTGCTAAACATTCTATCTGGCTTCTCTACCTTAGAGATGGGGACATCATACACTGTGACTGACAGACGTTTGAGTTTTCCTGAGAGGCCTGACACCTCTAGTTTCTTAATTCCATCAACTGTCTGCTGTCTCAAGCCCAGAATCTGCTCACCAAGAGCTGCATCACACCACTTACCTAAACTTTTGACTGGCTTTTCTAACACTGTTGGAATTGGCTCATCATTTATACAAAAGCTTTTATCCGACAGCACACCTTTCGCTGCGGTACATAATACTGTGAAAAGATTCAGGGATTCCGGGAAATCCTATACAGAGATCCAATTCCTAAACATTATGATCAAACTTAACCTCAGTCTACACAAAAGGTCTAATGTCAAAATCCTCATTAATGTATAAATCAATATGCCTGACATTGCTTCTCTAGATCCCCACACATTAATGAAGCTGTTTTAATACCAGTGTGTCATTTTGAACTAATATTGTGTCATGTCTTATTTAAATGTGCTGGTACTGGACTTCTTTGATCTACACATCTGATGCTAGATCTGTGGTCAATAATGCCTGTGCAAGAAGAGCAAGAGGTTTTGCCAAAATAGGTGAAACCCCATGGTCACTTTATCAAATAGACTACATGTGTAGTGCAGCAGGTAATCACACCACCAATTTCATTTGGTACCAGACCTGTTGGTTGGTGTAGGACTTGTCATGGCAACATGTCCATAATCTCAAGCCTGTTTGGGAGCAGCTTTGTTCTCAGGTTTATTCTATGTAAACAAGTTAACAGCTCAGCTTTAAACGGGTTCAGAATAGTAAGTCCATACAAATGCGCTGTTCTTAAGTGAGTGACCCACTAATATCAGTGCATTTATAATAAAACATGAGTTTAGAATAAAGTACTGTGAACTCAACGGGGCCCCTTTGGCCTAATCCTGACCCATTCTTACAGTAGCATTTTAATGAGGAGGGAATCATTTCTTTAAGTGAAATGTTAGTGCCTCATATTCAGGGCCACACATAGAGGACCCATGCTCCTAACACCGCACAGTCATTAGAATGCATTGCACTCAGATTTCTTGAAGTGGCTGAAATGCAGGAAGTTGAGCATCATTTGTGAGATATTCTAAAAGTGTATGTGCCTCTGAAACAGACTGCCTTCTTCCAATGTGCTTCAGAAACAAAGGGATTTTCTCAACAGCTGTGACTCATGAAACCTCAGTCGTTCTCAAAGCTTAATATACATTTGTCACATACAACACAACACTGAAGCTAATCAGCAAAAGGATACACATCACCCAAAACCATTAGCTCATGTTTCAACAGTAAATCATTAGGTCACTAAATAAAACGACAGTCAATGATGCCATAATCATTAGTTCATTAGTGATGATTGGAGTAGTATTTGTAGTTTACAGTCATTTTCATATTGTCAGTAGTGAGAATAACTATTCTGTTGTTGTTGGTCAGATTTTAGAAGCAGACCTGAGTCCAGGTGTTGGACCTCTTCCCTCCTCCAGCATCCTGATGGTCGAAGTGGACAATGTTCAACATGAACAGTTCACTGTCACAGAGGAGGTCAAGGTATAAAACGCACATTCTGATATGTAGCACATTAGGGTGGTAAGATGGCAATTTTCATACTGGAATTTGATTTGTGTTTTGATTTTGTGGCAAATGTGATGATACAAATGGTCTTACTACAGAAGAAACACTGGAAAACTAGAATCTTTGTGTGTGTTGTACAGGCACTGACGGCAGAGATAGTGAAGACAATCAGGGACATCATTGCACTGAACCCTCTCTACAGGTCAGTCCTGACACTTGTTCTGCTTGTCACCAACACCAACTGTGCATTCTCCTCTGGCCCGTTGAAGCAGGAAGAACAACAAATTCACCAGTTGAATGGTCTCCTCATAATTTATACTTTACTTGTGTTAGTGGGGCCCACAAAGTCAAACAGCATGGAAATTGTCTCTTTAGTGTTGCTCTAAAGTTTGAGATAAGCCCAACGGTGATTGCCTTAGAGGGCTGTGTCTATACTCATAGAGTATGGGGTTACGGTACACATCCAATGTTCTGAAATGTGCTTATTTGTGTGTACACTTCTGTGGGGGCTGTAAGGGAGTCTGTCCTTCAGATGATGCAAGCTGGTCAGAGAGTGGTTGATAATCCTATCTACCTCAGCGACATGGGAGCGGCTCTGACAGGAGCAGAGTCACATGAACTACAGGATGTCCTGGAGGAGATCAACGTAAGCAGTCCACTTTGCATGCTTATGGGTTCTTTTTGGGACTGTCCTATTCCCTGTGTTGAAGCACCGCCTGCTAGCATGCGAATAAAAAGTTATAGCCATTCTGGTTATAACAAGTTCATGTTTACGAAATTGTTCACCTTTAAAATGTGAGTTTTCTCCTTATTACGACATAGGCTACTGTATTTTCTGGTAATAATGTGAGCCCTACGCAGCTCAGAGCAGGTACAGTGCACATGCTCACATTGAACAGTAGCCTACCTTAGCTCATTTAGTTCAGCAGCTTCTCTCTCATCAACACTCCCCCATACCAACTTTTCACCCAGTGACAGCGTTGCACGTAGGAGGTGTACTCCCGTCCGTGAGAATCTCCGATCTGACTCTTAAATCCATGCACAATAATTAGCCCACAAAATAACGTATGAAGGCAGCTCATGACTTCGCCCCGTCTGTGTGGGTTGAAGATGGCTTATAGATTTCCATTAACAGTAAATCATGGAAATCTGTTTCTTGACCTGTTCATTTTCAAGCCAGAGTAAATTTTAAGGACTTCATTTTATCACATTGTATGTCAGGACAAAAAAAACCTAACCTTGAAGTCCATTAAACTCTGTTAGACCTCATTGATAAAACTGTGGAAAGGCATAGCTTAGGGTGGAGATATAAAACCACTTCTTATGCTTTGTGTTCCTAGGAGCGCAGTGGTCTCTTTGTGACCTACCCCTATAGCATTATGCTATGAGCGTGGTTCACAGCAGCAGGGAGGGAGAGAGAGTTTAGAAATAAGACAAAGATGAATGCAGCCAAATATGGAGATGTTTAAAGAAAACGTGCTCCAGAGTACACAGCCTGAGACTGGAGCGACAGCCTTGACAGCACTGGAGTGGCTTCAGTACAAGTCTCTGACTATCCTTGAGTTGCCCAGCCAAAGCCCAGAGTTAAACCCCTTACTAAATCTGTGGACAGATCTGAAGATGGCAGTTCACAGACCCTTCCCATCCAATCTGACACAGCTTGAGAGGATCGGTGAGAAAGAATGGGGATAAACTGCCCAAAATAAAGTTGTGCAAAGCTTTCAGAGACTGACCCAAGAAGACTTTTTAAAATACTGAAGGAAGGTGTACATTAATTTGGAAAGGTGAGATTTATTGCAAGTGTTTTCAAAAGGTATGTTTTGTTATAAGAGGAAAGACTTCAACTTCTGAAAACTAGTACACAACTGCTTCCCTAAGCTTTTCAATATATATGTTTACATTTTATATTTAGGTTCTTCATTACTGCTGTACAATGTACAGGCCTTTGACACCCGTTGCTATGTCTTTGCAGATCCCAAAGCGTCTCTACAAGGCTCTGTCTCTACTGAAGAAGGAGTACGAGCTGAGTAAACTTCAGCAGCGGCTGGGCCGAGAGGTCAGGGGTCATCATCCAACATGTATGAGCTTTATCCTTCTAGTACTGTGATTGTCATCCCCAGTCATTCATTTGTTCTGTTCTGCTCAGGTGGAAGAGAAGATCAAGCAGACTCACAGAAAGTACCTGCTACAAGAGCAACTCAAGATCATTAAGAAGGTAGAATCGACTGTGTCATCTGTCTGCCGCTGTATCTGTCCGCACAAACATTCCACCTCTTAAAGCGACAATAGAGATGAATCCAAAATCTAGCTCATGCTAGCATGGGACTCTAGAATCAACTGCCTTTGCTTTGCCCCGCCCTTGCTCTCCATGCTCGCTCCACCCTGCTCCGCACTCCACCCAACCCTTCCTGAACATAAAACCGCCACACTGTCACGGTTTGGAGAGAAATTCACAGTTAGCTGACAGCATTTAACTGATGTTAAAATAATGTATCTCACCGAGGTGAGTGCCCTGCTTCATGTCTACTATAAACACAGCACAGGTGTATAGGAGGTGTACAGGTCCTCCATGGAGGACAGGCTGGCACTGATGGTTGTTTCTGCAGTCCTGACTGTCCTGTGGAGTCTGTTCCTGTCCTGTTTGGTTGCTGAGCCAAACAGGACAGTGATGGAAGAGCAGAGAACAGAATTGATGATTCCTTTGTAGAACTTTATCAGCACTTCCACATGGGTTTCATTTCTCAGCCTCAGAGATTACCACTTTGTTTGTGCCAGCAGATTATTACAACCACAATTAGCATGATATTGTTAGGTGACCTCTAGAAACTGTAGTAAATGGCATCAGCAAAGAGTGAAGATAGGTTATGTATTTACTGAGACAAGGTTTATGTTCTTTCTCACAAGAGACCAGTGTATGATTCCTGTGTGAAGTTTTTTTTTTAATTCATGGCCATTCCACAACTTTAATTATTTGTTCATTCCTGTAAACATGACAATAAAGGTTATTTTAGCCCAAATCACGTTTTATTTTTGAAACTTAACCAAGTAGTTAGGTAGCAGTAAAGTCTCCTGTAAATGATCTCTATTTTCCTGCAAGCGCAAACTCAGCAGAGCATCAAATGAAGTCTTTTTGCACATTTCCTTGGGTGCAAGTCTGTTTTTTTTTCTTTTCCCTTCTTGCACATTGGTGTGTTTGGTATTTGTCTGCCATGAATAAATGTGCTTATGTTGAGGTGGGAGAAGAGGAGCATCTGAACTTGTGTTTAGGCAACAACATGTAGTTTTGCTGCTTATTTTGACTCAAAATTACATCTGCATTAAAACGTGCTCAGGCCCAGAGCATATGAGTGGAGTGGAGTGATGAGAATTTCTCCTCCTCGTTCACAGACTTGTTTGCCTGCTCCGCTCAAACTCACACCAGGCCGCTCCACTCATCATCACTTATCACTCAACTCTGATCGCACCCACTTACTCCAAAAAAGGGGAATAATCTGCATCTTCTTCTTCTGTCGGCTGTTCCTGTTAGGGGTCGCCACAGCGAATCATCTGTTTCCACCTAACTCTATCCTCGGCATCCTCTACTCTCACCCTAGTTAACTTCATGTCCTCTTTTAGCACATCCATATATCTCCTCTTTGGCCTTCCTCTTGACCTCTTGCCTGGCACCTCAACATCCTCACTGTTAACCTCACTGTTCCACTTCCCTCTCCCTCATTCATACACATGTATTGTGTCTTACTACGACTGACTTTCATTCCTGTTCTTTCCAGAGCAGACCTCCACCTTTCCAGGTGTTCCACCACCTGCTCTCTGCTCTCACTACAGATCACAATGTCATCCGCAAACATCATTGTCCACGGAGATTCCTGTCTGACCTCATCTGTCAACCTGTCCATCACCATAGCAAACAAGAAGGGACTCAAAGCCGATTCTTGATGTAGCCCCACCTCCACCTTGAACTCCTCTGTCTGGCCTACAGCACATCTCACTACTGTCGTACTCC
>NW_018128130.1:551225-556983 GCF_001952655.1 Monopterus albus
TCGCAGTCTGCAGGCCCACTCCACCAGACTTACGAAAAGCTTCATCCACCAGGCTGTGAGGATGTTGAACGCTGTCCATTCCCTCCCCCCCTCTGCCCCCTGGACTGTGGCCCACCACAAAACATAAAAAGACTAGCCATCAGCTGTTGCACAAACTCAGTACATTCCCTGAAAATGCTGCTGAGTCGACACAGCAATGCATGAGTGTTGCCAAGTCCTGGCATGAAATCTAACTGCATGCAACAATATTAGGGGGCCCGATGTGTTAAAATGGTATTTCCTCGGGCAGCAGATATTGTGATGATGTGAAACACATGTCAAAAGACATGAGCCTGCAGCATGTATGGTATAAATGCGCAGTGGAGCCTGTTGCTGTCGCTTACGGCCATACCACCCTGAAAACGTATCCTACTTACTTTAATTCAGTCTTCATATTCTATTTATTCTGAGTTTATTCTGTTTTAGTTTCTTAAATGGTATGGGCATTCAACATTAGGTGAGAGAGAAACAGCATTTTGATTTTTCTGTATTTCCTGCACATATAGTGAACTGACAATAAAAAATCTTTGATCTCGATCTTAGTGAAGGCAAAATGTACAGCTAGCACATGTCCATGCCTCATACTCATCCACCACTTGCCTCCTATTCTCATGTTCATGAAGCTCCTGTATTCTCCAGGCCACAGGTACATCATCCTGCCTCTGTAGTGGGGCTGCTCGTACATTAGCCAGTGGCCTTCCCAGGTGGTGGGACATGCAGTTGGACATACAGTAGCGGTCCCTGATGGAGTCGCAGTCGTCCATCAGCTCATACATCTGACCTTCAAAGTTCTCCCTCTCGTAGATCCTCCTCCTGAATGGATCTCTGTGCTGTTTTTGTGGGAGAATGAAAACATTCATCCATCCATCCGTTATCTATGCCGCTTATTCCTGAGGAGGGTCATGGGGGGCTGGAGCCAATCTCAGCTGACACTGGGCGAGAGGCGGGGTCCACCCTGGACAGGTCACCAGTCTATCATGGGGCTGACATGTAGGCAAACAACCACACACAGGCACTTTAGAGTCCCCAGTCAACCTGAGCTGCATGTCTTTGGACTATGGGAGGAAGCCGGAGTACCCGGAGAGAACCCACAGGCACAGGGAGAACATGCAGACTCCACACAGAAAAGCCTCGGGTCACCCAGGGCTCAAACCCAGAATCTTATTGCTGTACTCTACTACTTAAGTACAGTAACCACATATTTGTGCTTTGTTACTTCCAACCTCTCCTTGTACAGTAAATTAGTTTATTTATTTGCAGTACTTCCAGGAAACCTCTGGAAAATCATCCACCGTTTCACACATTGTTTTCATCCTGTGAAATTCAGCTTTAATTTCAAGTGCATTATTTGACACACGACAATTCATAGGCAGAAGATTTCAGCTAAATTCCAGCTTAGCTATGGGACATAGTAATTGAACTAGCATCATTCTGTACAGACCAAACGGTCCTTTGAATAGCACCCAAAATGTCATCCTGGATCACTGACTGGAGTTTCGAACTTCAATACAGATGGTAGATTAATGAATTCCTTGTAGATATGAACAGTTTATTAATATTTATTGGTTACATGTTTAAGTCTTATGCTTGTTCTGTCTAACAGGGCTCCATGATACGTCTAATGGACCCGATCCTCATGCCCATGGGACCCATTCCCATGTCTCTCATGCTCCTGTACTCTCCGGGCCTCAGGTACATCATCCTGCCTTTGTAGTGGGGCTGCTCGTACATCAGCCAGTGGCCGTCCATCACGTGAGCAGACTGGCAGTTGGACATACGGTAACAGTCCATGATAGAGTCACAGTCATCCATCAGCTCATACATCTGACCTCCGAAGTTCTCCCTCTCGTAGATCTTCATCCTGAATGGACCCCTGTGCTGTAAAGTGACACATGATGATCAAATCTAAAACATTTTCTTTTGTGCTGTGTGTGTTTAAGTGTTTTTATAGAGGTTTACATTTCAACCCTACTTACACTAACAGTCAAACGTTTGGGGTCACCTCCATTTTTCCAGTTATTATCAGTGATATCCAACAGCTGAACAGAATCAAACACTGAAATCAAACACTTACAGATATTCCCACAGATGTGTTGAGCTTGTAAGTTTCTTTGCTTTCACATTTCACCTAGAAAGTCTGGACACTGTGCTGCTGTTCCATCATATAAAGCCGACCATCTTGTTCTCTTTTCTAACACTGTGTTTGTATAGACAAGATTTGTTGTTGTACTGTAGGTCATCAACAAAAGTTGGGACACCTGTAGGAACTGTTTGCATCAGGTTTCTAGATGTCATTTGCTTCCACTGCTGCAAAAAAGATGTGAATTAACCTGTTACTGGATTCTTTAAAAAGGCTTGGTTTATAAGACATTTACAGACATTTTATGCACTTTCACTGAGTGACTGTTTTGTTTCCTTCCTTTGTTTCATAGTTTACTTCTTAGCTTTGTACCATTTAAGGTTATTTGCTAGACTTGAGCTGTTTACATGACAGAATAAAAAGTGGAAAAATGGGGGTGTCAAATCGTTTGGACTGGCAGTGACAGTACACGAGAGCTTATCAGGAGTCAACGCTTCATACCATCGGGATCATGCGGCAGGAACGTATGCAGTCACTCATGCTCATTCCCGTCAGGCACTGGGTGTCAGGGTACTCTCCCCTTCTCACAAGCATCTGGTGGCCCATGTAGTTTGAACGTTCGTAGACCATGAAGCAGCCGCTCTCCACCCTGCAGGAGCTGCAGCGGCTCAGGTAGGAGGTCAGCTCAGCACAGTCGCTGCTGGTCTCATAGGAGCGACCCTGGAAGTTCCTGTCCTCGTAGAAAATGATCTGAAAACAAAACGGTATATTTCAAAACCATTTTTTGTTTTATTAAATAACATACTTCCAAAAAGTTACATTAAATTACAACATAAAATGCTCTCTTACTCTGCCCATTCTGGTGTTCAGTCCTAGTCCTGACTGTTCTGGTGCTTTGCCTAGCCAAGCTTTCTGTCACTTTTATACCCATCATGATAGATAAATGATCTATGCAGCCATTGTTTTGAATATCTTACTCAGCAGCGTAGCATACAGGGCTATAATGTTTGTTAAATCACTCTGTAAATGGTTATTATTCCAGAGCGTATGCAGTACAGCAGCTGTCCTATGGGGCACAGGTGGGTGACAGCAGCAAATGTACCAGCTGGGACTCTTTGTGAGTTTAGTCTGTCGTGACAAACACTGTGTAGTGCATTGATTGATATCACGTCAGTAAAGAGAGCTGAAAAGACAACAATAATAATGAATGTGTGAGTATTTCTCTAAAGGTTTTTGGTGTTAAATGACATTTGTAACAAAGTATATTAGAAATTACTTTCTAGTTCCAAACCATATATATATTCCACTATAAATAACGGCATCAGGCCTGTTTTGCCTTTCTGTGATACAGCTGCATGCTCACACTCAGTATTTGTGCTGTCATGAATATGATCCTCCTCTGTCCATGCTACTGTCTGTGTCCCTCTCTGCTACGTCTGAGCGTCGGTGCAGGAAGCCCTGCACTATGACCCAGAGCTGCCAGGAGAGAGGTCACAGAGTTGCAGACAAAGAGGTGCAGTCTGCTGATGATTAGATTTGCCAGTAAGAGCTGCTGCTGTTGGTGCTGACGCCCAGCTCATTAGAACAACACTGCGACTCCACAAAAGGAGTCCAGCCAGCATGTTCTCCCAGTTGTGGTCATTCACCACTAACGTTTTCTGACGTTTTTAGTGGATAATGAGAGCAAGCGAGAGAGAGAGAGAGAGAGAGAGAGAGCTGTTGCGGAGGGAGTTACATATCACACTGTGCCTGTTTGCACCCTATAGTGGATTATGTTTGGTGCTGCAGACCAGATAGTTTTGTGTTCTTGTGGTCTGGGCCAGGCTCATCCTACAATGGTATTTTGGATTAATCATAAAACATTATGACTTCTCCCATAGGAGATAAAATCAATGAGCATTATAACCACTAAGCCACAGTCTTTTCCTAAACGTAGCCACACTGTTTTGTGCAAGTAGTATATGTTGCAGTGTTGAAAGGTGCAAACAGAATCCAACCAAAACAAAGTACAGCCAAACAATCAAGGCAGCAAGCCCTGAGACGGCAGAGCCAGGTGTTCACAGTGTCCCGAACTTCAGCAATCAGCATACCTGGAAAGAAGCAAACACAGATACACCAAGGAAACATACACATTTATGACAATCTCACCAAAAACTGAAACATTTTGAGCTTCATAAACAAAAAAGTTAAGGCAGAAGTGTTGCATTGAAGTGCATACAGATGGTCATAATGTTATACCTGATCGGTGTATTACACAGCCTGACAGGTTGGAACTTTGCACATTTTGTGTTAGTTTAGCAAATTAATCCACTTTATTTTCCTGAGTAGCATAAAGTGATCAAATGTCTGCAGTGTGGTTTTGCTCATTGTCTGGTCTCTGTGTACAGTAATGGTGAGGAGAAGTGCCAGGCCAACATGTTTTCTGTAGCAATTTACAACATAGCAATGATACAAATGGTGTCTGTTAACTCGTCCTTGTTGGTGTACAACTCCAGACTTACACTTTCTTATACTGTTGGTTTCAGATAACATGGGTGACCAGCAGGAGAGGAGGAGACATCAGGGGGAGGATAAAGGCAGGACAAAGTGCAAGAAAGCGCCTGTAGAGGAGGTCCTGGGACTGCCAAGAGCCACAAAAATCAAAACTAGGAAGATCGTGGAGAGCTATATCTCTGAGATGAATGAAGGAGAAAATGAGGCCATTGAAGGAGCAGGAGGAGAGAATTAGTCAGGACAAGGAGGAGACAGGCAGAAGGATGTGCTGGGGGGAACCAGCTGACCTCTTAAAAGTACCTAACAAGGACCTGTGAGGAGGAGTCGTCCTTCCACACTAGAAAGGAAATTATTAGAAATATTTTCTATACCGCACAGAGGTAGGCTGCAACCTAAACTCTCCTCTCCTCTCCTCTCCTCTCCACTATCTTGTCTCCTCTATCCACTATAGGGGAGGTGACGGTGGGTAGAGCAATAGTCTCCCAACTGGGAGGTTGAAGGTTCGAATCTCAGTGCCTGCAGTCCACATGTTGAAGTGTCCTTGGGCAAGACACTGTTGCCCCCCGATGGTTAGAGCCATTGGTTGAGGTGGTGCCGCAGATGGCTGCCTCGGTTCTGTACCGGAAACAAATTCCTTGTGTGTAACATACTTGGCGAATAAAGGCGATTATCCTTATCCACTATCCTCTCCTCTATACACTATCATCTATCCACTCTCCCCAACTAGTCGAGGCAGAAGGCTGCCCACCAAGAGCCAGGGCCTGTCTGTTTGAGGTTTCCTTTGTTAAAGGGAGTTTTTCCTCAAAACTGTCGCCAAGTGCTGCTCAAGGGGGACTTGTTGGGTTTTTTTTTGTTATAATGATAATAATAATAATAAAAATAATAACAATAGTAACATCTAGACCTTAGTTTGTAAAAATATAAAGATGACTTTTGTTGTGATTTAGTGCAATAAAATTAAAATTGACTTGAACTGAAAAAGGAGCAGAAAGTTTGGGTAGCTATTTGACGAGCTAACTGAAATGTCTGGTGACTACAACAGTAGTTGAAATGTTTGCTAATGCTAGTGAATGTTTGTTAACAGTTAGGCTGAATAATTAGAGGGTATAATAATTAAAGGGTGCCCAACTGATGACTGTAACCTGT
>NW_018128130.1:557118-567395 GCF_001952655.1 Monopterus albus
CTTTGGCTCTAGGGTTGTCCCAGCCCAGCAGGTGGCGGTAATGCGCCTTAAGCTGGCATGCAAACCGCCATTAAACAACAGAAACTGTAGCAGAGGAAGAAGAAGAAGAAGAAGAAGAAGAAGAAGAAGAAGACCACTACCACCTCCTCTTCCTTTTCCTTTTCCGTACTTTCATGCTAAATACTATACTTGACAGAAACGCGTGTACCGGCGGCAGTGACCCGGTGTTCTGCCAATTCTTCATACCTTATCAGATCTTCATACCCCAACTGTCTGCGCATGCGCATTAGGCTCTGCGCATGCGCAGTTATGGACTGACTAACCCCACCCCGATCCATCCCCCTAACCCTAACCACTTTGTGAACGGTGGGTAGCACGTTTTGATAGGTAGCAAAATCTGACAAAACACCGGCCTCGGATCAGCGCTCTGGTGAATATCACTTGCACTTTCTGAAAGTTGGTATGTGTCGCCACGAAGTTGTTTTTGTTAGCATCGTGTGTTGAACTTTTTGGCGTATGTGTTGTTTGGCAGTGAAGAATATGTAGGTAAAGGTTTAACTAGAGACGCTAAGTGTTAGCTTTTACCTCAGATAGGATCATTAGCATTGGATAGCAGAGTACATCACAGCAAGTGGCAGCCAAACAGGGAAACTTGTATGTGCTAGCTCTTCCACTGAGCGGGACCAAACTGTTTTGGTAGAATTATTTCAGCGATGACGTCTCAGAGCTGAAACCTTGGCTGGGTGGCAGTTTAATGGTAGCATGTCTCTGTGCACGCTGTAATTAACCCTCTGATGTGCACGACGGGCCAAGAGTTTAATATCTTTACATGTGATGCATGCTATCACCCAGTATTTAATACATTCCTCAGCCAGGTTGTCTTTAAACATTACAAACAATTATTTGTATGTAATTACATTTTATTTTGAAAAAAAAAACAACCTGTCATATCAGCACCCTGTTGATGCACAAGATGGGTCATGGGTCATGGGTACAGATCATAACTCTATGTCTATGGGACTGATGTCTTCTGTCTATAGGATGTACTACATACAGCAACGTGTGTGCTTTAGTCTGTGTTGTGTTGCACAGAAGGTTCACAATTGCAGTAGGTATCTGTTGCAAGTCCATACTTTTCGGTGAGCATCTTTCGGGGGTTGTGCTTTCATTGTGTCCTACACCATTGGCACTAGTCGGTCCCTGCTGGCGGCTCTTTGGCCGATTCGACATGATGAATCGGTGTCTGCACTCGGGCCTTGTCAGTGACAGAGACAGACTACTCTGATTGCCTGTTGAGCTCAGTGGAGCATTGCACAAGAAGAAAATGGTTCAGCTGAACCCCTTCAGCCTGTCGATGTCGTATCTATGATTTCACCCCTTTACTGCGATTTCTCCTTGTTTTTTTGCCTCCATGTTAAAAGAATTTCCAAAGAAGCAACGAAGTCACTGGAATCTTTCAATAAGAGATTGGTTTACTTGCAGCAAGGAGACAAGTCAGCATAGGCATACAGAGTTGTCTGAATGAGCTTAGTCTAAACATCACAATATATAGTACAAAGGGAACTCCCTAAAGACACATTCCAGGCATTAATCAAGTTGAAAAGAAGATTCAAACAGGAAAAAGTGAACTTGAGAGGCTTTGCCCTGATAACCTCACAGGCAATAAACAATATGTTGTCCGCTCATCTTCACAATATATGGCAGGAAAGAGTTTATGGCTGGCTCCTTTAATTCTGGAATGCCATCCTAGCTGAACATATAACAACACATAGAATACTGAAAACAAAGATAAAACAGGTCCCTGTGATCTGTAGTCTGTTCTGAAAGTACCAAAATGTTGGTATCGTGACAACACTAGTTAATATATTGATTAGAACACAGTTTAAAACATACTTAATAATGTAATTTCCCTGACACTCCACAACCACCTCTCTTCTTCCATAACCAAAAGACCAAAGGCAGAGAACAATGCCTTTTTTTAGGACTTGAAGCATAATGTTTAGGACTTGGACTTGACTTCTGTCTTTGTAGTCAAGACTTCATTGGGACTTGCAAAACATTGACTTTGTCCCACCTCTGGTTAAAAGCATAAGCAGATAAAGTAAACTGGTTTAGTAGTAACGGGGAACAGAAATAAAAAGGTATAAATGCATACATCTGTATGTCTTTTTGTACAGTATGGCCAGTACCGAGCAGGTGGCAGCAGTAGGACAGGTTCTGGTGGACTCTGGACAGGACCTGACCCGGCGGTTCAGAGCTTTATTCACCCTGAAGAACCTGGGAGGTAAAATATGTCCATCCAACTAAAACAGTTTCAGGTGTCTCTGTCTTTCTATCAGTTTGAATCTGTGAACCTCAAACTGAAACAGGCATGTGATTCTGTGAGAACCCAGGGCCTCGTGACAGATGGGAACCTGACATAAGCTTCAAAGCGCTGCTTCATTTTGGAAGCGCCACCTCTGCTTGATACAGGCTTTGAAACTTTGTCATACGCAACATTTGATTTGATTTATTCATTCAAGCATGTAAAAACAGTTGATATGTCAACACACATAATTTTACACATATCCAACAAATGCTAATCCAATATCAATTTACTTATACCTAGTACATGCTTGAATGGAGTAGGAAGAAGTCAGACTTATCCAGTCCTACCCCATGACATCATCTTATCATTGGTTTGCAAGCAGTATCTCTACATAAATAATTCTCTTCTACACCACACAAGTAATATACTAAAGAATTATTACAAAGTATTAACATTCTTACACCACACCCACAATGTTCCATCTAATTAATCAATGAGCCTGTTCTTGCATATATCTTGATTGACACATACCTTTATATTTATGTTTAAACTCGTCAATTCTATTACTATTTTTTATGTCTACACTTAAATTATTCCATAGTTTTACCCCACTTATGGAAATACAAAATCTTTTTTTGGTTGTACGTATAGCATGAATTTTTAAATTTAACTGACCCCTTAAATTGTATCCCCCTTCCCTTTCATTAAATAGTTTTTGAATTCCACCAGGTAATAAATTGCTCCTGGCTTTATACATAAACACTGCAGTCTTATATCCAACTAAATCAAAAAAGTTTAACAATTTAGACTGTATGAAAGCTCTATGGTTCCCAGTTACAATGTGTAGTGAAATCCACCAAGACAATGTCTCTAGGATGAACCTCGTCAAACATGAAATTTGTGTTACATCTTATACTGCATGAACTGATTTAAGCTGTAACACTTGTGTCAGGTGCTGAAGCTATAGAATGGATCGGTAAGGCCTTCACTGATGAGTCTGCCCTGCTGAAGCATGAGCTGGCATACTGCCTGGGACAGATGCAGGACACACGGGCCATACCCACTTTGACTGCTGTTCTCAAAGATGCACAACAGGAACCGATGGTCAGACATGAAGCAGGTGAAGACACATGCACACATTATGGAGATGAACTGCATCTTCCCTACTAAGCAGACGTACATACAGTATGTTTGTGTACATGCCGAGGTTTTGTGCAGTGTCCCTACCACACCATACTACACACATGCAGTCGTCTGCCTTTTTGTCGTTGCATCAATACACATACATGCACTTATTTGTGATTCTTTGAACATAACACACAAACACACATACGCACCACAGACTGTTTAAAAATGGATGATGCGTCACTACTTCCTGTCACTATGCAAAAGTTACGTTGGCTGTCTTGCTTTTATGATGAATTTTGCAACCAGACTCTGCACAGTAGTGACCAGAGGTGGAGCTGTGGTCATCGGGCTGCCACTCAAAGCTGTCAAGTCACCTGAAATGCACCACTTTTATATCATTAAATAACTTATTAAAAACAATATTGTCACTTCAGCTGACTTATCTGTCACATTAGTGTGTTTCTTGGATCAGAAACAAAACTACTTGCTCAACATACACATTTGCTTTCTTTTGAACAAACTGCAAATTCTTTATCACATTCGTGTAAATGATTATGTACAGTTGTCTGTTGCTTCCTACATTGTCAGTTGTCACGTTGATCAAAATCTATTCTACCGGTTCTCTGTTGAATAGGTTTAGCACCTGAAACATCTTGGCGTTAGTTCATTGCAGAAGCCACTACATGCAGAATGGTTGAACCAGTTCTCATATGTCGAACATACTTCTGTACATTTCTATTACTTTTTTTTTTTTTATTAAATCTTTTGCAGCCAGTTTCCCATACGCTGTCATGAGAAAGTTTGTACTGTTGAAGTAGATACATGCCATACAGAAAAACCAGTGTCATTAAAACCTTAGCCATATTCTATATCAGAAAATCCTTAGAGTACAGTTACACTGACAGCATGACTAAGCATTTTAACTATCTTGTTCATAAACAATGACACAAGGACTTTGTCAATCTAATGGCAGTGACATGTTCATTGACATTTATTTTTGAGAAACAAAATAAAGGTTTTGAACAATACAATAATATCTTAATTGCCATTTAAATGATGTGTGTGCCGACACTGAGTGTATCACTCACGTTACAAAAACAAACGCCTTGTGCGTCCTCACATTCACTGTGTCATGAAGTCAAGTGGGATAGACTGCTGTGCATGAGCATTCAGGGTGCTTTGGAAAGACGGACATTAATCAAAAGACGGACTAAAAAACTGGCACACATCGGTTGCTGTAAAGACAACTTCACAGCTTCGCCAGTCAACGTTTAATATCTTATTAATAAGACCGACATGGTACAATACTTCAGTTTTTGAAGGATGCAAAATATCATCTATTTATTGTTATCGACAAAATCCCAGAAAATATCCAGATATTTTTTGTCATTATTGCAAAAGAGGAGGTTGCTGTGAATATTGACTTCCACACCACTGCGAAAATAAAAAATGTTTGCCATAAAAGACAGATCTGTTTGCACCAGTAAAGAGATTCACTGGGGTGGGGGGGACGACTGTACATAACATTCGTACTTACTCAGTAAAACAAGAATACAAATACTTGGGCCACATGAGAACCAGAAGCAACAGTGCTTAATCTACCTGTCTGTCACTCTCATCCTATGCTTGTCTGTAGGGGAGGCTCTGGGAGCAATTGGTGATCCTGTGGTTTTGGACCTATTGAAGGAGTACAGTCAGGATCCTGTTGTAGAGGTAGGAGCATCACACTTACAGTATGTATAACATGCCAATAAATACCTAGACCACTCAGTCGGGTTCTTTTTAAAAAAATTTGCAACACAAAATAGCACATTTAGAGGACAGAAGGTGACAATATAGAGAATATAAAGGGAGGAAAGCAGGAGCAATAAAATTGAATAAATCAGGGGCAAAAGATGGCAAAAGTAAATTTAACAAGGTGCAATCAGGATGATGTAATGTGAGAGTGGTGGTGATGGAGGGACTCTGTAGTTCAAGGCAGTGGAGAGTTGCTCTCTCTCTCTAGAGGGAGTGAACTGGTTGGCAGGTCCAAGTCACAATGCTTAACTGATGCAGACACCTGTTCACAATGCACCTTGGGTAGCACTATAGCCTACCATTCGACAAGGCTCAGTCTTGGGTCCCCATGTCAACAAAGACATTTCTAAAATGTGCAAACAAAACTGCATACAGCACAATGTAAATGTCGTATCTCCCACCACCTGCAGGTTGCAGAAACATGTCAGTTGGCTGTTCGGCGATTGGAGTGGCTGCAGAGCGGCGGAGAGAAGGAGTTGGGGGAGGGAAATACAGATAAAAACCCCTACTGCTCTATAGACCCAGCCCCTCCAGCAGTGAGGAAGAGTGTGTCAGATCTGCGTTTCATTTTATTGGATGAGAGTCTGCCACTCTTTGAACGCTACCGCGCCATGTTTGCATTGCGTAACCTGGGCAGCAAGGAGGCTGTGCTGGCACTGGGAGATGGTAGGACCCAACACTATGGCGTTACTGTTCTGTGTATTACTGCAGTCACTTGGAAAAACACATCAGTAACACAAAAACTAACTTTAGGCCTGAGAACCTGTTGTCTTATTTTGTTTTGACCTTGGTTTTATACCTAGAGTTGAGATCGCTGTATAGTTATCAGAGGTTTACACTGCATTTTATAGTGTTTTTTTTTTTTTTTTTTAAATATAAACACAAGTGACTGTCCCATTATTTTATGCATTATGGTCCTCAGAAATATTTGGGTCACAAAAAAAGTTGTGTAATAAATTTTATACAGCACTTTTTAAAACACACAGTAACAGCACATAAAACACATTCATTTTAAAATTAAAGCGTTAAAACATGATACGCCTCAGATAAAGGTCAAGGCTCTGTCCAAGTTCCCACTTGCTCACACTACACGCAACTCGCATGCTCTGGTGTGTATGAGCCTCAGATCCTCTGGCAGGCTATGCCAAAGTTTGGGGCCCTGACCACAAATTCCCAGTCTGCTTTTGTTATTAATCTGGAGTTTAAAATGTTGGGCTGAAACCGGCTAGAGGATCCCAGCCAGCGCACTTGATCAGCGGTCAGCAAGTCTGGAGTACATGGTGGGACGAACATATGAAAAGTGATTAGTAACATTTTAAAATCTAAAGTGGACAGGCAGCCAGCCCCAGTCCCATAACCCATAAATAAATCATATACCAATGGGAAGATTAAAAAAAATTGCTTTACTTACCAATCGGTCAGCTCACTGTTTACCTGACCTGTCGTGGCCATAAAGGCACATGTACTGGGATACTAAAAACTCAAAAATGTAATTGTAACCTGTACTACCAGGTAAAAAAGAGTCAAACCTCCCGGCACTAAATAGATTAAGACAGTTTAAAAGTGCAGGTATGTTGTTAGAAACACCATGTCTTAGTGGTAAGTATACGTGTCATCTGCCAAAAAAAACATGATACTGTAAAAATTGACCCAAGGACATCACTTTCACAGATCCATATATGTTTCTAAAAGTTTTGCACACCCTGGATTTGGGCAGTTTATCTCATTCCTCTTGGTAGACCTTTTAATCTCCATCAGATTGGATAGGAAGTGTATTTGCATTACGCTGTCTGAGATGGAATCACTGAGCCAAGTGTCCGTGAAGCGCAGAGCGTGAGAAGTCAGTCTGTCCAGTTGACAAAAAGGAGAACATCCATTTTGTTGGCCGGACAGCGGAGATTCGCTAAATGGATTGATGGGAGTGGCGTCTGGGTCCCTCTCTGTCCTAACTTAACCAGGGCCCCCGCTCTCTTTCCTTGCTGGCGTTTTCTCCAGGTCCCATAGAGGGCTGCTGCCCCTCTGACCAGAATGTCCACACAGCCTTTTGCATTGGCAAAAATCGGAGAAATGTTTCATAGTTCTTCTTTGGTGAGGGTAATCTGGGATGGATTGCAGAAGACCAAGAAAACGAGGAAAAATAACAAACACATACATGGACGTGATACCTAGGTGCGATCGAGACATCTCTAATATAAACCCTGTGTACACAAATGAATGCTGGGGCACTGATGAATTAATGACTTTTGGCATTATTCCAAGAGAGTCCAAGACAAGTTCAATTTAGAAACCCAATGAGTATTACAATAACACTAACCACATCAAGACTGGAGGTATCCACTGCTTTATTTTACTTACCTCTTGGCCATTGTTGACCATTGTGATCTGTTCATTCATTTGCATGCCATCTCAGCTATGAATCTTATCTTAGTTTTGATCATTTAAGGGAGATGATTTTTATATTGTAATCCGATAATTAATTCACATTCAATGTGTGAAGCCCAGTTTGCCTACATGCGAAATCTGAGCTAAGTGTACTCTGAAAATGTCCTAGGAAGTGAATCTGTGAGTCCACTGGAATGGAAGTTTTGTCATACATGCACCCTGTTTCACTGCTTCTGTCAACGAGCCTGGTAATGATAACAATATTGTTTGTCCACTGTATAAATCTCTTGTGAAATCTTTGTTTCCAGGCCTGCAGTGCTCCAGCGCTCTGTTTCGCCATGAGATCGGCTACGTTTTGGGTCAGATGCAACACCCAGCAGCGGTCCCAGCCCTGTGTGCTGCCCTGGAGTGTGCCAGTGAGAACCCCATGGTCCGACATGAAGCGGCAGAGGCTCTTGGCTCTATCGGCAGGGAGGAGTGTCTAGCTGTGCTGCACCTTTATTGTGGAGACCGAGAACGTGTCGTTAAAGAGAGCTGTGAGGTTGCTCTGGATATGCTGGAGTATGAAAACAGTGACCAGTTTCAGTATGCCGATGGACTGATAAGTTTACAGGGTTAAAGGTCAATGTCAGCAGCTGAAGGGGCTTTCATTCAATCTCCCCCCTTTTTAACTTCCTATATACTATTTTATTACCTTACACAATACAGGCATCCGAACAACTCACTGCAATGTCAATAAAACTACTAGATTCTCTGAGATGAAACTTGAAACCAGGAAAGATTATCAGCACATAAAATCACAAATTAAACTGTAAAAGCTCCAACAAACCATACAGAGTTTGGTGAACTACAAGTTGACATCTTAGTTGTGGTGTATTTGGGTGTTGCTATGGAGGGGGGGCAGGGAGAACAGAGTCCTTTGTGGTGGGGGTTTCTGCTTTAAGATACCATTGCATTAAAAGTTGGAGCTAATTTACTTTTTATTCCAGTACACAGTAAATCGCTGTAGAAAGTAATATACCCATATCTGCACTTCATCGGTGTAACAGCTCAGGGCCGATAACACAACTCAGTGTTCTCCACCAGGCCATAGATTTTTCTGCTATTGTTTCAGGTTTGTGGAATCTGGAAATAATAGTTTAATCAACTTTGGGCTGAATGTTGAAGGCCTGACAGACTAGTGGGCTTTTCTTCTGAAAGTACATTGTGTTCTTGATTATTATTATTATTATTTTTTTGTCTGGGAGCTGTACATGGTCATACAGTCCAGTAAAAATGGAGATTAGACAGTGCTGCTTTTAAATGTAAGCATTGTCCTCATTCAGGTGTCATTATAGTGTGAGCAGGCCCAGTGTCGGTTCATTCTGCTGTAACTAATGAAGACAAGCCAAAGACCAATCCATCCACATCTCTGCTGTGGGATTATAGTACGGTGGGAAGTACCTGCTTTGTTGTGAGACTTCTTTCCAAACTGTAATGTACTACAGAGATTAGCAGACTAAAATTATATTAGGACCTCGGTCAGTCATGCTTGTCTGGTTGCTTTGTTACTAGATTCCTGTGGAACACATGCTGCAGTTTTTTTTTTAAATATTTTCCGTCATTTATTTAAATTCAAACAACTTTATTAATCCCCCTAGGGACAATTTGTCTGGTGCAGCTTGTTATACAATAAAATACCATACAATAGACAGACCCCCTCTCCAAAAAAGTTGAATAAATCAAATAAAATCTAAAAGTCACATCCACCAGCAATACTTTACATAGTCCTACAGTGTTTAGTAGATAAATTGCAGTGGGGATAAACAATTTGGAGTGATGATTAGTTTTACAAAAGGGTAAAACATTACGAAGACCTGAATGGCAAGAAAATTCACCTGCTGAGGTGTGTTCAGATGCAGCCACAATACCTGTTGCCTTCCGGAGGATTTGTTTGTTACAAAAGGAGCACAAATCCCTCTGGTTCACAGCAATATTCTTTGAGCAGTATTGTTCAGGCTGTTTCTCTGTCAAAAGAAAAGACTCTCAATAAAACACTTGTAAAAAAAGACAAAGGATAATCAGACTGACAGAAAATGGACTGAGTTTATATAAAAGTTGAATTCTCTGCTGTCACCACGCTACAGTACCACTTGTGTTAATATTGAATTTAAGCTGGTCATCAAAATAAGTTCCCAAGTATTTGTGTGATTGAACCATTTCTACACTTTCATTATGTACAGTGAGGAACAGAAGTATTTGAACACCCTGCGATTTTGCAAGTTCTCCCACTTCGAAATCATAGAGGGGTCTGAAATTCACATTGTAGGTGCATTCCCACTGTGAGAGACAGAATTAAAAAAAAATTCAGGAAATCACATTGTATGATTTTTAAAGAATTTGTCTTGCACTGCTGAACATAAGTATTTGAACACCTGAGAAAATCAGTGTTAATATTTGGTACAGAAACCTTTGTTTGCAATTACAGAGGTCAAACATTTCCTGTAGTTCTTGACCAGGTTTGCACACACTGCAACAGGGATTTTGGCCCACTCCTCCACACAGATCTCCTCTAGATCTGTCAGGTTTCGGGGCTGTCGCTGAGCAACGCGGAGTTTAAGCTCCCTCCAAAGATGTTCTATTGGATTGAGGTCTGGAGACTGGCTAGGCCACTCCAGAACCT
>NW_018128130.1:568212-582870 GCF_001952655.1 Monopterus albus
TTTTTTTTTTAATTCTGTCTCTCAGAGTGGGAATGCACCTACAATGTGAATTTCAGACCCCTCCATGATTTCTAAGTAGGAGAACTTGCAAAATCGCAGGGTGTTCAAATACTTCTGTTCCTCACTGTACATAATGCACTCTAGCTACATCTCTATTCCATCTAAAATCATTAATTATTTGGTTTTTTTATATATTTAAATGTAAAAAGTTTTTATTGCACCGAAAAAAAAAATCTGATAGAGTGATGCTGTGGTCTGACTGCTGACCTTGGAGAAAGGAAACCAATGCAGCTAACATCAGAAAATGTGAACAAATAGCTGCCTTCCTGACTGCTCCTCAGAGTGCTTTACAGCCATGAGGGTACAACTTGTGAAGCAGAAATTATTTTTAACATTTAAACATTTGTTCTCGATTTCACATTAAGCATTTTTATCCCTTTATTTCAAGTTCAAAATGTTTATTTGTCATATGCACAGTTAGGAAACGTGTTTCCCTGTACAATGAAATCCTTACTTCGCCGTCCACATGAATGCCACAAAATACAAATGAAATATAAAGTTGATAAATAAGTAACACAAAATCTAAGGCACTTGAAGCAGCAAATGCAGCAATATAATAAAAAATATATAAGGATATAATAAGAGAATGTATACTACATGGGAGCAGCATGTGCAACAGTCATTGTGCAATTATGCATGTGCAAACTGAGAATGTAAACAGTACATCACGTATTTCCTGGTAATAAACTCCTCAGCTGTTTAGGAGTCTGATGGCAGAGGGAAAGAAAGAGTTTTTTAGTCTAGTGGTCCTACATTTCACCCTTCTGAACCTCTGGCCAGAGGGTAGGAAGGCGAACAGTCCGTGCTGGGGGTGGGTGGGATCTTTGAGGATGGAGGCAGCTTTATTTAGCAGATTTAGCAACAATGTGGTAGATTTTTATTTGCACATCTACAATCTGATGCTTTTTCTCCCCTGGGTGGCAGAATGTTGTCACAGTTAATGTCTACTTGGAGACAGGAGATGCATTAAAGTGAAAACTTGATCAGATGGGTACAGAAACCTAACAGAATGCACATGCTTCTGTTCCAGGCACAAAATGGAAGTATGTCCAGACTGAAGCAACACATATGCTTCGAAACACTTGTGCAAATATACAGTATGGTCGGCAACAAAGTCTGCCATTGGCTGGTGTTCATATTAGCTCTAGCCTTGGTCGGACCGTGCACTGAACTGTAAACTTGATCAATATGTATACGTCCTGCAACACATTGTATTACATGTCAGTACCGTCTACCCAAACAACAGCCTTACTCAAAACACATAAAATTACAGTGCGTTCAAAGTCAACATTTTCTATAACATTACAATTTGGAACAAGTTGAACATACATTCACACTAGTATGAATGTCTGCTCGTCCTTGAAAGTAATATCAAAGGCATTTCAGTTGGGTTAGGGTGGCTGATGACACAAAACTTTTTTAAGAGACATAGGCCAAATTCCTCTTGCAATTAAAGTGATTGCTGTTTTCTGCAACATAAATGTGAACTTCTACCTATTGCACACTGCGAACATACAGAATTATATAATATTCCTGTGAAATCACAAGTAACGTATATGGGTATTGTGAGCTAAAACAGAAGATGAAAGATGCAATTTGAACTTTAAGCCCGTTATGGACAAAACACTGTTGCTCCAAAGAGACTTGACCTTATGAGGTAGAACCCTGTTAACCAAAGCTGAGGGTATCTCCAGGCTGACATATGCTGCACTTGATTTAAATGTTAATTTTTCTCTCTGTAAATCTGTTGATAAGATGCACTGACAATAACATTATGGATCATTAATCCGCTGGTTAACCAGCAACACATCACATGCAGCGGACACACTGGCCTAAAGCAGTAAAAACAAACAGGTACTGTGCTCCGGGGGAATCCAGCACTGAGGAGCTGATCGTTCACCACTGTGGGCACTTCACTGCCAGGCTGCTTGTTGGTTAGACCCAGTCAGGTAAAACAGCGGGTCCCTATACAGGAACATTCCCGGACATGCAGTAACCTCAGGCCTGTATTTTTCTCCACATCCTCTGCTCACAGTGCAACAGAAAGAGGGAAACTATATATCCAGAAAACCTGTCACAGTCAAAAGAAGTTCTGCCTTTACAATGGCACCATGGATGTCTTTTTTTTTTAAATATGCTTTATTGAAAACATACATAACAAACAAGGCATTTTGCCAATATGGTGGGGGCACCGATAGATGGTCAGGCAAGCTCACACAAACGCGCAACGGCCTGAATATTATGGCCATTCAAGGAAATTCTTAAACTATCACACAATACTTAATTTTGTTACTAAAAATATCTTGTGAGCAAGAATTTGCGAGATATGAATAAACTGAGTTGCTTCTACAGAGAAATACTACAACATACTGTATGTTCACCTCATTTTTGAGCTTTAGGTCACGTTTAAGATGAGAATTCACCGTTGTAACATTGTAGATAAGTCAGAAAACAAGGAAAAGCACCATGGGCTTTTTAAAGACAATAAATATATTCAAATTATACAATTTTATAAACTGTTGCTGAATATTACATTTCACAGTTAAATGTATTATTTCTTGCAAAAAAAGGCTCTGGCCTAAAGGAGCACCTAACAACCACACTCTGCTTCTAGATAAATACTATAAACATACATTTAAATGTAATGGTAACAGACCCACGTTTTGTGTCTTCCTGAAAAGTATTCAAAACATTATAGTGAAATAATCTCTCCATCTAAAAAGGGCTATACGAATTTTAAATTTATTTCACAGATGCAACTTATTGCATAAATCCTTTCCTCCAACTTATTCACCACTTTTCTTGTTTTTCCCCTTCTTTGTGGCTACATGTATGGATTCCCTTTTGCCAAATTATATAATCCTGTTGTACAATTGTTCCTTTTTCTGATTATTGTGCGTTGTAACTGTTCAATAAGGTATAAACAAACGAGCACGTGACACCACGTCATCAAACATCGACGGAAGAAGGTTGTCGCGTGCTGTAGAAAGCTCCAGATCAACATGGCTACTTGTATGAACATGCTCGGTGCCGTTAGACAGGTGCACAGAAATTTGGCTCTCGTTAAATTAAACTGGCCCGGGAGCAATGGTCCCCGGTTGAGCGGTATATCAGGACTGACCCAGCTCCAGCATTCACGGTTCTACATCAGCACCTCACAGACAAAATGCACCAAGTGCTTCGTTAACACTGCCCTCGGCACAGCAGTGGCCGCAGGATGCAGAGTGACCGTAAGACCTCACCGGTGGATGCGTGTCGGAGGCGTTCTCCATGGCCAAACCGCTCGTCTTACACCTGGCTCTCAACTTTACGTGATTCCGGACAGGACGTATGGGAACCGTGCGAGCGGCGCAGGTTTTTCTGGGGAGGACGGCGAGGACAATGCAGGCTCTGGGGGTGAGGAGTCAGGGGGAGAGGGGGGAGTCCCGTACACTGGACCTCAGATGACGGCTCTCACCCCTATGATGGTCCCGGAGGTGTTTCCCAATGTGCCGCTGATCGCTGTGAGCAGGAACCCAGTCTTCCCCCGGTTCATCAAAATCATAGAGGTGAGGACGTTATAACGTCTCCAGTCTGGTGTTTCCATCGTGGATGATGCCATCTCACAGCAACAGTTTAGTGCTCCTTGGAGTTAAAACTCTCCTGTGCAGATACTGATATCTCCCACATGGGTTTAGTTGATTATACTGTACTTCAAAAGTAAGCCTGCCTAGACTTGCTGAGAAAGAAAATCGTGTTTATGGGATTTTTTTCGCCATATAGCTCTGCTGTAGAGATTTTGTGTTCAGTAGTATGTTGAAGCTGCAGCCAGGAAAACTTTGGCTGCAAACTGCTACACGATGATAAAAGAGTCTGGAACATTTTCAAAAGAACAGCTGTTTTAAAGGCAGAGGGACATTTTACTGGTTTTGTACTTGAAAATGAAAACTTCATGTCCTCATTGGTCAAGTTTGAGGTATCACAGGGATGCCATCAGGGTGATCTCAACCCAGGCAGAGAGAGCTTAAATGTATATCTGTCTTCCAGAAATAAGTCTGTAGCAAAATATATTGCAGACAACAAATGAAATGTGGGTGTGTATTAGGAAGACCTTCATCTTTTGACTATTTTTATTTTGACCATTTAAAAAGCCTCCAATCTCTGCACCAGTAGGGGATTGGTTAACTGTAACTCAGTTTTGCACTTTGTTTAATCAAGACACATGGACCCTTTAGAAAACCCTCACAGGGAATAAATACAAAGCAGTTTGATATTTCAGGCACTGACCTAAACTGTGTGTGTGTCTTCAAGTTCTGGGTATGTGTGATGGTGATGTGTCTGTCTGTCATCCTGCCAGGTAAAGAACAAAGCACTGATGGAGCTGTTGAGGAGGAAGGTTCGTCTGGCTCAGCCATATGCTGGAGTCTTCCTGAAGAGAGATGATAAGTTAGTCTGATAACTCCCTCCTCTTCTAGAGTCATGACTGGTCAGATCAATAGAGGGCTGAGAGAGAGAGAGAGAGAGAGCTGTGCTCCTGTTTCATGCGCTTTCATGCTCTTCACTCATACGCTGGCTTTTGCCTGATATGTAAAACTTCATTAACATGGGATATCGGGTCACCTTTAACATATTGCTAACTGAACATTTCCTTTTGCTGCTTCTTCACACTAAAAGCTTGTATCAGTGCAATCAGGAAATGCAATGTATTTGTCACTGAGATTAATGGGTTTATAAGAGGTCCTATTTTTTAATTTTTATTTTATTTACTTTTCACTAAATGTTGGTCTGTGCAACGTAAGATATACAAACTTGGTGTTATTTGATCTGCAGATGAGTTTAAAATATATGCATACCATTGTTATGCCTTTGGCGGTTGTCAGTACTAATCAGTGACTGTTTGCAGTGATCACTGAAATATGCTTGGAACTTGACATGCTGCTTTCTGTCCTGTGTCTGTTGCAGTAATGAGTCAGATGTGGTGGAGTCTCTAGATGCCATCTATTCTACTGGAACTTTTGTTCAGATTCATGAGATGCAGGACCTGGGAGACAAGCTGAGGATGATTGTCATGGGGCACCGCAGGTTAGAAACACTGCTGCTGGTGAGCAAGGAAAGCACAGTGATAGGCTGGAATGGGAATCTGTTGGCTCTAGGTTTGCAGTGGTATAATAACCATCTCAGAAAATATCACTGTTTCACTCTGTTGGTGTACAACAGTACGGAATTACTGGTATTATCAGCTACAGTGACCCTCAAAGTAATTTAAAGAAAAGAGGGTTTTCTTTACTTCAGGTGATGGTGCCAGGTGATTGCAGCACTAGATTGACCCTAAAAAATAAAAACAAACATGATTTTAAAAAAGGTACATAACTGTAACATGTTATATAATTAAAGCATGTTGGTTTGCATGTTAGCACCAATAGTAGAAGTAGTCACATCATTGACTTTAGTCAAAGTTCTGCATTGAAAATGTTAAGTAAAAGTATTATCACAAACATGTACTTAAAGTAGTAAAAATAATAATAGACTATTCGGTGCAAAAAATATTATACTATTTGTACTATACTGTTATATTATTATATATTCTGTCATTACATTATCAGCCTATCACTCATACATTAATGCAAAAACAGAATTGGACTGTTGTTGTTGGTTGAGGTGGAGCTCTGCTGAGCTAGTTTGTATCCAAGTATTGACTATTTTCATTGGGGATTAACCTGCTGATTATTCTCTCCAATTATCAACTGACTGGTTTGTAAAAATTCTGAAGATAGTGAGACATTCTGTCACACTGCTCTAAACAGTTATCAGACTAGTTAAAGGTATGTGACCATGCAGCCAGGCTGATCCTGTCGCTGCCTTCACTCACACATACACACACTAACTTACGTGAGCCAGGAAAGTTGGTGTGTGTTTCTGGGGTCAGATCAGGATCAGCGCATTTTATGACCAGTGTTTATATGCTCATGTTTTATTGTTTGGGATTATAATAATAAACAGGACACATCCTTTGGCCCTTAGGGAGGGATGGTGTTCATTTTTGAGGTATTCAAAGTAATCCTGCGCTGCAGATTTAAATTTCTCTTTTGGTGGATGAAATTTGTGATATCAGTCTCCTCTGCCATTTGTCCGCTGCATGTGACGCCCGTTGTGGAGTCTGACAGGCAGTCGGGAAGAAAGGCGCACCAGCGTTGTGTTTTTTCCTTCAATACCAGTAATAAGACTGTACACTTCATGATAACTATCAGTTTTCATACCGTGGTATACTGCTGCAGCCCTAGTTGACTCTGATTTCCACAGGACATTGTTGCTTGTATCTTGTGTAGAGCTCCGCTATATGTACAGTAAACTCTCGTCTGTCAGGATCCGGATCACAAGGCAGCTGGAGGTGGAGCCTGAGGACGTCATTTCTTCTACTGCGTGGTCAGAGGCAGAGTCAGAATCGCAGTCGAAGCCTCTAGTGAGACGCAAAGCTAAACGCACCCGCAAGGACCAACCAGGGCCTCTGACAGAGCAGCTGGAGGACAAGGTCTGTAACGTGACCCTCACATCAGTACACCAGTCACAGTCAGTAACTCAAGTATTAAGGACATCAGCCAAGCACCTTGACTGTCTTTTGGACCTTCGTCCACTGTGGTTGAAAAACCCAAGTTTGAGCTATGTGGCCATGAATTTATATTTTCAGGGTTGTATTTTTGATCCAGATCCTATTTCAGCTGGTTGTAAGTCAGCACGTTGAGTCAGCATCAAAAGCACCAGGTTCACTAATGTCAGCCAGTTTTAGTTGACCAACCTAATTACATTTTGTAAATATAAACAAATTTATAATTTGATGCCCGCAAAACAAAGTTGGGACAGATGTTAAATTAGACTGAAAAGTTTATACATACATAATCCAGTAACACTGTTCTGAAAGATTCCAACATTAGCAGGTTAACTGGTAACAGGTGAAGGTATCATGACTGGAGCATCCACCAAAGCCTCAGTCTTTGCAATCAAGGATGGGCCATGGTTCACCACTTTGTGCCAAACCTCCTGAGAGAATTGTCAGTCAGTTCAAAAACAAATTCTCAGTGCGAGACTGTAAACAATTTAGGTCTTTCACCATCTAAAGTCAATAATACCCTGTGTTAGTATTCATTCCAACAAACCAATCAAACTTCTACTGTGTACTCATATTAGCTTGCCCATACTAAAACCAGGAAGTAGGCCTCAAGCCTGATGCATGTATCAAACACTTTTACTAAGCCTGTCCTCTTATGCTAGTTCACTTCAGCTTAACAGGCAAAGTCCTGACGTTGCCATTTATAAATCACCTACCTATTTTTGCCCCATTCACACATCTTTCTTCTGCTCCAGAGCCACCCACTGGAACTTGCTGTGCTATCAGCTAGATTCCTAATTACCTGTCTTAGGCTCTGCCCTTTTATACCTAACTGGACAGACAGCTGTCCTGTCTACTAATCCCCTCCAACCAACCTCTACGGGGCAGACCTTAACAGCCACACTCCTCTGCCTCCATGGCTAATTCTGTGAATTTCAGTTTCTTCCTCTCATAAGCTGTATCTACAGCATCCTCGCAGAAACTGTAAGCTCGACAAAATACACAGTCTGCTGTGCTTCTGATCACAACACAAGGTCTGGTCTGAGGTTAGTGCTGACTGTCTCCTCAGGAACTATGAGCTGAACCTAAATCTACTTTCATTTGCCAGTGTCTCCCTGCATTAGCTGGCCTGCATCCTGCCTGTTCAAAATGACTTGCTTCCTGCCTTTTTCACCCTTATGAACAAACAAAATCCCCTCTTGTTTCTTCTTCTCCTCCACTGAGTTTACCTTTAAGTGCCTCCTTTCAGTAGCTGCTGCTAAACATTTCAGCACTTGGTTATGTCTCCAGCTGTATCGTCCTTGAGCCAGGCTTGTTTTACACCCTGAGAGGATGAGCTGAAGTGATGCTACACCTGAACACAAGGGACACGTTGGGTCCTCACTTAACCATCTATTCAGATTTTGGGGAGATGGAAGCACATCCTAAATTGTGCCTAGAATGAATCTAATCCTTCCTGCCTCCATGTCCGACATAAGTTTCTTCCTTTCCACGTCTTCCCATCTCACCCACTGTCCCTGCCTGGGAAGCTGCCTTTGCACATCTTCCTGCCTCCTAATCTCCTCATTAACCATCTTCCTTCTGTCAGCTGCTGCTGCTTTGCTCCATGAAGTTTTTGATGTGCTTAAATTAGAATCACCACGTCCATGCTGTACCTGTCCTACAATGTCCCCGTGTTTAAGAGCTGAATGAGCCTGTAACGCTGCCTCCTTGGGTTCCACTTCCTGCCTGTTGAGACTGTTGGTGCTGCGCTCTGCACCGCTACATCCCTGGATTCTAACAGTGTTAGCTCCAGTCAAGCTTTAGTGCTTTTAAACTCATCAGTTAAACTGGTTATAGGGCACTCCAAATTCCCTTCTTGGTACAGAACCACACTGCTGAGGCCGCGCGGAGCTTCCAGCCACTTCCTAATGTACGTGCTAAACATTCTATCTGGCTTCTCTACCTTAGAGATGGGGACATCATACACTGTGACTGACAGACGTTTGAGTTTTCCTGAGAGGCCTGACACCTCTAGTTTCTTAATTCCATCAACTGTCTGCTGTCTCAAGCCCAGAATCTGCTCACCAAGAGCTGCATCACACCACTTACCTAAACTTTTGACTGGCTTTTCTAAGCTCCAGTCGAGCTTTAGTGCATTTAAACTGCTCTGTTAAACTGGTTATAAGGAACTCCAAATTCCCTTCTTGGTACAGAACGACACTGCTGAGGCCGCGCGGAGCTTCCAGCCACTTCCTAATGTACGTGCTAAACATTCTATCTGGCTTCTCTACCTTAGAGATGGGGACATCATACACTGTGACTGACAGACGTTTGAGTTTTCCTGAGAGGCCTGACACCTCTAGTTTCTTAATTCCATCAACTGTCTGCTGTCTCAAGCCCAGAATCTGCTCACCAAGAGCTGCATCACACCACTTACCTAAACTTTTGACTGGCTTTTCTAACACTGTTGGAATTGGCTCATCATTTATACAAAAGCTTTTATCCGACAGCACACCTTTCGCTGCGGTACATAATACTGTGAAAAGATTCAGGGATTCCGGGAAATCCTATACAGAGATCCAATTCCTAAACATTATGATCAAACTTAACCTCAGTCTACACAAAAGGTCTAATGTCAAAATCCTCATTAATGTATAAATCAATATGCCTGACATTGCTTCTCTAGATCCCCACACATTAATGAAGCTGTTTTAATACCAGTGTGTCATTTTGAACTAATATTGTGTCATGTCTTATTTAAATGTGCTGGTACTGGACTTCTTTGATCTACACATCTGATGCTAGATCTGTGGTCAATAATGCCTGTGCAAGAAGAGCAAGAGGTTTTGCCAAAATAGGTGAAACCCCATGGTCACTTTATCAAATAGACTACATGTGTAGTGCAGCAGGTAATCACACCACCAATTTCATTTGGTACCAGACCTGTTGGTTGGTGTAGGACTTGTCATGGCAACATGTCCATAATCTCAAGCCTGTTTGGGAGCAGCTTTGTTCTCAGGTTTATTCTATGTAAACAAGTTAACAGCTCAGCTTTAAACGGGTTCAGAATAGTAAGTCCATACAAATGCGCTGTTCTTAAGTGAGTGACCCACTAATATCAGTGCATTTATAATAAAACATGAGTTTAGAATAAAGTACTGTGAACTCAACGGGGCCCCTTTGGCCTAATCCTGACCCATTCTTACAGTAGCATTTTAATGAGGAGGGAATCATTTCTTTAAGTGAAATGTTAGTGCCTCATATTCAGGGCCACACATAGAGGACCCATGCTCCTAACACCGCACAGTCATTAGAATGCATTGCACTCAGATTTCTTGAAGTGGCTGAAATGCAGGAAGTTGAGCATCATTTGTGAGATATTCTAAAAGTGTATGTGCCTCTGAAACAGACTGCCTTCTTCCAATGTGCTTCAGAAACAAAGGGATTTTCTCAACAGCTGTGACTCATGAAACCTCAGTCGTTCTCAAAGCTTAATATACATTTGTCACATACAACACAACACTGAAGCTAATCAGCAAAAGGATACACATCACCCAAAACCATTAGCTCATGTTTCAACAGTAAATCATTAGGTCACTAAATAAAACGACAGTCAATGATGCCATAATCATTAGTTCATTAGTGATGATTGGAGTAGTATTTGTAGTTTACAGTCATTTTCATATTGTCAGTAGTGAGAATAACTATTCTGTTGTTGTTGGTCAGATTTTAGAAGCAGACCTGAGTCCAGGTGTTGGACCTCTTCCCTCCTCCAGCATCCTGATGGTCGAAGTGGACAATGTTCAACATGAACAGTTCACTGTCACAGAGGAGGTCAAGGTATAAAACGCACATTCTGATATGTAGCACATTAGGGTGGTAAGATGGCAATTTTCATACTGGAATTTGATTTGTGTTTTGATTTTGTGGCAAATGTGATGATACAAATGGTCTTACTACAGAAGAAACACTGGAAAACTAGAATCTTTGTGTGTGTTGTACAGGCACTGACGGCAGAGATAGTGAAGACAATCAGGGACATCATTGCACTGAACCCTCTCTACAGGTCAGTCCTGACACTTGTTCTGCTTGTCACCAACACCAACTGTGCATTCTCCTCTGGCCCGTTGAAGCAGGAAGAACAACAAATTCACCAGTTGAATGGTCTCCTCATAATTTATACTTTACTTGTGTTAGTGGGGCCCACAAAGTCAAACAGCATGGAAATTGTCTCTTTAGTGTTGCTCTAAAGTTTGAGATAAGCCCAACGGTGATTGCCTTAGAGGGCTGTGTCTATACTCATAGAGTATGGGGTTACGGTACACATCCAATGTTCTGAAATGTGCTTATTTGTGTGTACACTTCTGTGGGGGCTGTAAGGGAGTCTGTCCTTCAGATGATGCAAGCTGGTCAGAGAGTGGTTGATAATCCTATCTACCTCAGCGACATGGGAGCGGCTCTGACAGGAGCAGAGTCACATGAACTACAGGATGTCCTGGAGGAGATCAACGTAAGCAGTCCACTTTGCATGCTTATGGGTTCTTTTTGGGACTGTCCTATTCCCTGTGTTGAAGCACCGCCTGCTAGCATGCGAATAAAAAGTTATAGCCATTCTGGTTATAACAAGTTCATGTTTACGAAATTGTTCACCTTTAAAATGTGAGTTTTCTCCTTATTACGACATAGGCTACTGTATTTTCTGGTAATAATGTGAGCCCTACGCAGCTCAGAGCAGGTACAGTGCACATGCTCACATTGAACAGTAGCCTACCTTAGCTCATTTAGTTCAGCAGCTTCTCTCTCATCAACACTCCCCCATACCAACTTTTCACCCAGTGACAGCGTTGCACGTAGGAGGTGTACTCCCGTCCGTGAGAATCTCCGATCTGACTCTTAAATCCATGCACAATAATTAGCCCACAAAATAACGTATGAAGGCAGCTCATGACTTCGCCCCGTCTGTGTGGGTTGAAGATGGCTTATAGATTTCCATTAACAGTAAATCATGGAAATCTGTTTCTTGACCTGTTCATTTTCAAGCCAGAGTAAATTTTAAGGACTTCATTTTATCACATTGTATGTCAGGACAAAAAAAACCTAACCTTGAAGTCCATTAAACTCTGTTAGACCTCATTGATAAAACTGTGGAAAGGCATAGCTTAGGGTGGAGATATAAAACCACTTCTTATGCTTTGTGTTCCTAGGAGCGCAGTGGTCTCTTTGTGACCTACCCCTATAGCATTATGCTATGAGCGTGGTTCACAGCAGCAGGGAGGGAGAGAGAGTTTAGAAATAAGACAAAGATGAATGCAGCCAAATATGGAGATGTTTAAAGAAAACGTGCTCCAGAGTACACAGCCTGAGACTGGAGCGACAGCCTTGACAGCACTGGAGTGGCTTCAGTACAAGTCTCTGACTATCCTTGAGTTGCCCAGCCAAAGCCCAGAGTTAAACCCCTTACTAAATCTGTGGACAGATCTGAAGATGGCAGTTCACAGACCCTTCCCATCCAATCTGACACAGCTTGAGAGGATCGGTGAGAAAGAATGGGGATAAACTGCCCAAAATAAAGTTGTGCAAAGCTTTCAGAGACTGACCCAAGAAGACTTTTTAAAATACTGAAGGAAGGTGTACATTAATTTGGAAAGGTGAGATTTATTGCAAGTGTTTTCAAAAGGTATGTTTTGTTATAAGAGGAAAGACTTCAACTTCTGAAAACTAGTACACAACTGCTTCCCTAAGCTTTTCAATATATATGTTTACATTTTATATTTAGGTTCTTCATTACTGCTGTACAATGTACAGGCCTTTGACACCCGTTGCTATGTCTTTGCAGATCCCAAAGCGTCTCTACAAGGCTCTGTCTCTACTGAAGAAGGAGTACGAGCTGAGTAAACTTCAGCAGCGGCTGGGCCGAGAGGTCAGGGGTCATCATCCAACATGTATGAGCTTTATCCTTCTAGTACTGTGATTGTCATCCCCAGTCATTCATTTGTTCTGTTCTGCTCAGGTGGAAGAGAAGATCAAGCAGACTCACAGAAAGTACCTGCTACAAGAGCAACTCAAGATCATTAAGAAGGTAGAATCGACTGTGTCATCTGTCTGCCGCTGTATCTGTCCGCACAAACATTCCACCTCTTAAAGCGACAATAGAGATGAATCCAAAATCTAGCTCATGCTAGCATGGGACTCTAGAATCAACTGCCTTTGCTTTGCCCCGCCCTTGCTCTCCATGCTCGCTCCACCCTGCTCCGCACTCCACCCAACCCTTCCTGAACATAAAACCGCCACACTGTCACGGTTTGGAGAGAAATTCACAGTTAGCTGACAGCATTTAACTGATGTTAAAATAATGTATCTCACCGAGGTGAGTGCCCTGCTTCATGTCTACTATAAACACAGCACAGGTGTATAGCAGCTTCCACTACAGGACACGTGGACATGACACATTTACAGCCAGCGCAGTTTGTGAATATTGGCAGCGAAAGAACAAGTGCCCCCTGAAAAGGTCGTTTGACAAAAAACACTTCGCCACTCTATAACATATAGGGCAGATGCTGTTTGAAAACGTCGGAAATCGAATAAAACGTACTGATGAGTGTAGCTACCTCACTGCAGTAAGTGAATAGAGTATCACTGCAGCTGTAGCTTGTGTCAGACTCCCAGCAAAACCTCACCAAGTTACTGGAGACTAAAACACATTCAGCTGGTGAGCATTAAAATAATGTTTTTAAATGTATTTGTGGGCACACATATCCTCAGAAAAGCTGATGATCCATGTCACAGTGCCACTAAGTCAAGTCAAGTTTATCTAGCTCTATAGATGCAACCTCAAAAACTCCAGTCTGTGCACTCAAACCAAGCCTGCAGCTCTGACTTTGCCACATTGGTCCACGTCTACACATTTTTACTCACAGGTTTTGCAGTTTTAAGTTTCTTCCTTTCAGGTCATGTTTCCACAATACTGGAATTTCTAACCTCAATACAATACCTTAAAAATATCTATATTCTGTACCGTTTTCAACACCACAGGGAAAAAGTTACATTTTTTTTAAAAGATGACAGCGAGGTACAACTTTTCTTTTTTTGGCTAGTAGCAAGGAACAGCAGAGGGACTGTAATAGATATTTCCAAAAGGAAAATTTTCTGTACTTTTGTCAGTTTCATATTAATAGAAATAGAAATGCTCCAAAAGGTCTAAGAAGCAAGTCTGTGAAACTAGACCCAATGAAACAACATATTTGTGGCTGTTTTCAGGAGCTGGGTCTGGAAAAAGAGGACAAAGAAGCTATTGAGGAGAAGTTTAGAGAGAGACTCAAAGACAGGACTGTCCCTCAACACATAATGGAAGTCATCAGTGAAGAACTGAACAAGCTGGGACTGCTGGACAACCACTCATCAGAGTTCAAGTTGGTCTTTTGAATTTTTTGTATTACAAGGACTTTTGAATTATGGTATTACTTGTTTAGCTTAAAGGTACAATATGTAACTTATGGTAGCGCTAGCACGAAACTCAAAGTCAGTCCATCCTGCTCCGCCCACCGCTCTCTCTCCCTGCTCCACTATGCTCTACTACGACCTGATACGCTCCACCATGCTCCACCACGCTCTGCCCAGCTCTTCAGATAGTTGACGTTATGAAATTACAGTAAATGAAAATGCAACACAACTTACTGATCAAGCAGAAATAACTGAAAATCTCTTGACTGGTTAAAGAGCTCAGTCCCACTCAAACGCTGTTCAATGGGTCTGGGTCACAGGAGACTTTGACAGTACCTCTCCACATTAAGAAATGTTTTAAAATATATTCCTACAACAAAAAAATTGAAAAAAGTTGCATACTGTAGCTTTAAGGACCACTTGAGTCCAGAACATTTAGGAACAGCTAATGAGGTTTAGCTCAGAGAATCATGATCTCTGGAAAATGACTCCTAATGCCATGTTTTATTTTTATTAATTTGTCAAGGGCAGTCATGCTGCACAGAAAGTGCTCTTTCTGTTTGTTTTCCTCTAGTCCTCCTTAAGTCAAGTTG
>NW_018128130.1:582884-583317 GCF_001952655.1 Monopterus albus
CTTTGGTTCATTAACTTAATTGTCCTTAGTTAATGATAACATTTGGAGTTTTTGACCAGTAGGAGCTCAGATATGTTTGTATTGTGCACTCACACTGAGAAGTACACTCAGAAAACGTGCCAGGGCATAAGGATACTCAGAATGTGCTTTTGTGAAGAACAAAACCTGAATGTAAAAAGAACTTTGTTAAAACCAAAAACACTACAGGGAAGTTTTGATTTGATTAATTTGATTTTTGATTTGATTTGATTCATTCTTTCAAGCATGTAAAGACAGTTGATATGTCAACACACATAATTTTACACATATCCAACAAATGCTAATCCAATATCAATTTGCTTATACCTAGTACATGCTTGAATGGAGTAGGAAGAAGTCAGACTTATCCAGTCCTACCCCATGACATCATCTTACCATCATTGGTTTGCAAGCA
>NW_018128130.1:583339-596849 GCF_001952655.1 Monopterus albus
ATATACTAAAGAATTATTACAGAGTGTTAACATTCATACACCACACCCACAATGTTCCATCTAATTAATCATTAAACCTGTTCTTGCATGTATCTTGATTGACACATACCTTTATATTTATGTTTAAACTCGTCAATTCTATTACTATTTTTTATGTCCACACTTAAATTATTCCATAGTTTTACCCCACTTATGGAAATACAAAATCTTTTTTTGGTTGTACGTATAGCATGAATTTTTAAATTTAACTGACCCCTTAAATTGTATCCCCCTTCCCTTTCATTAAATAGTTTTTGAATTCCACCAGGTAATAAATTGTCCCTGGCTTTACACATAAACAAAGCAGTTTTATATCCCACTAAATCGAATAATTTTAACAATTTAGACTGTATGAAAGCTCCATTGGTGTGATCCCTGTATCCCATCTTATGCACAATTCTTATCGCTCTTTTTTGTAATATATACAATGGTTGAAGTGAGCTTTTGTATGTGTTTCCCCAGTTTTCAACGCCATACTCTAAGTATGGTAAAATCAATGAAGAATACAAAATACGTAGTGCTTTCCCATCCAAAATATATCTAACCCTTGCCAATATCGATATGTTTTTTGCTATTTGTTATAAGTTTTAATGATGGTCTATTCATGGCTAAGCAGTCTCTGGTGTGTGCACTGATAGATCTGTTGATACAACACATTTCACCCTGAGGTTACTAAAATGTTTAGTTTAGTTTTACTTTAGAGGACAACAAATATAAACATTGACTGTGTGTTTCAGTGTAACCCGTAACTACCTGGACTGGCTGACAAGCATGCCGTGGGGTACCAACAGTGAGGAGAACTTATCACTGGAGAGAGCCAAAGAGGTTCTGGAAGAAGACCACTATGGAATGGATGATGTTAAGAAACGCATATTGGTTAGCAAATGCACCCCCACCCACACATACACATTCTATTTAAAAAGTATAAGAAAAAACTTTTATTTACTTTTTATAACCCCAGTGGCAAAGTTCAGGTACATACATCCACATGTCAGAAGCTGGAGGTTTAACCTGTACTTACTTGTTTTTGTGCAGGAGTTTATAGCAGTGAGCCAGTTGCGTGGCTCCATTCAGGGGAAGATCCTGTGTTTCTATGGTCCTCCAGGTGTAGGAAAGACCTCCATCGCACGCTCCATAGCCAGAGCCCTGAACAGACAGTACTTCAGGTTCAGCGTGGGAGGCATGACCGATGTGGCTGAGATTAAAGGACACAGGTGTGGAAGTCTGTACTGGCATTATTACTGAGGGATGTTATGATAACTTACATTGTTAGTATCCTTTACAGAGCTTTGTCTCTCGTATGGGGAAGGAATAGGTTAACACAATCTGAATAGGGATAGCTAATGTTAGAGCTTACTGCACTTACAATGTGATGGGTTGCAACTGGAGATGCACTGATAATGGAATTTCAGGACAGATAACGATAACTAATAATTATGTTTAACGTGGGCGAGGCTATTATGATAACTAATAATACTGGGCCATAATCACCAACATGTGAGTGTTTTCTTACATTTCTTTGTAGGTTGTTCTTATGAAAAGTCTATGTCTGATTCATGAACACGTCCTAAACTGCAGAATTGTTTGCACTTGTGTTCTTATATTGATGAATCCCATGGTAAATGGTCTTTTACTTGTATAGCGCCTTTCTATGCTTTACAGCACACTCAAAGTGCTTTCACATTACTTGGCCATTCACCCACTCGCACTCACAAACACTCACACATTCACACACCGGTGTTATCACCGGGAGCAACTGGGGTTCAGCGTCTTGCTCAAGGACACCTCGACATGTTGACTGGACAAGCCGGGAATCAAACTTGTAATCCTCCTGTTAGGAAACGACCTGCTCTACCTCCTGAGCCACAGCTGCCCCCCATGTGCTCAGAAGTTGAAAGCTCATGCCAGTTGTTCCTTATTTGCATAAATTAACATGGGATGCTCTTACTCGTTCAGTGAACACTGTATAAGTTGTGCCGTCAGCTGAGCGAGCCTCCATACACTTACACACTGGCCAAAATATCTGAGAGACACTTAAAGAAATTAGAAATACAGATAGGCACTTAAATGTGTTTGGTTTTAAATGTATGCATGTCAAATATTCATACTGGAAAAGTTAAATTAATTTTAAAACCTTGATTTTTAAACAAGCAATTAATTGCTTGCTGCAATTTTTAGTCTAGTGTTTGTTTGAAAAGACCATAATGCTTTGTAAAATAATGGGGAAAAACATTAAAGAAATACTAAAAATGATCATCACCTTTATTTATTCAGGTAAAGAGCAGTTGAGAGCCAGCTCTCATTCTCAGTGGTGCCCTGACAAACAGTTAACACCATGAATCATATAAAATCAGCATCAAAAATCCAAAATCACAAACGCGTGTTAAAAACAAAATGTATACACAAAATCTACATAAGCAAAGTCATGTTAAAATGCAGTGTCCAAAACATCGGTTACACTCACATTTAAACTTTAAAGTACTTTATAAAAGCAGTTTAAATTGACTTCTTAGTGACGGACTGGCTCCAGAGGCCAGTAGGACCACCTGAGCTACTGAAAAGGTCCACAGAGGTTTACAGGAGAAATAGTTGGACGCCAAAGTTTGGAAGAATGAAGAAAAGGACCAGATATGTCTATATTTAGCTAAATGACAAAAGCTGTTATTGTAGTTTAAACCTTACAATATTATGACTAGAGGATACCTGATAGACTAGTGGTTAGGGCACAGTGCTCAGCGTGCCAAACACGTGCCAAATATGAACATGGCAACCCCTAACAGGAAAAAGCCAAAAGGGACATTCAATATTACAGTGGTGTGAAAAAGTGTTTGCCCCCTTACTGATTTCTTATCTTTTTGCATGTTTGTCACACTGTAATGTTTCAGATCATCAAACAAATTTAAATATTAGTCAAAGATAACACAAGTAAACACATCATGCAGTTTTTAAATGAAGGTTTTTATTATTAAGGGAAAACAAAATCCAAAACTATATAGCCCTGTGTGAACAAGTGTTTGCCCCCTAAACCTAATAACTGGTTGGGCCACCCTTAGCAGCAACAACTGCAATCAAGCGTTTTCGATAACTTGCCATGAGTCTTCCACAGCGCTGTGGAGGAATTTTGGCCCACTCATCTTGGCAGAATTGTTGTAAGTCAGCCACATTGGAAGGTTTTCGGGCATGAACTGCCTTTTTAAGGTCATGCCACAGCATCTCAATTGGATTCAGGTCAGGACTTTGACTAGGCCACTCCAAAGTCTTCATTTTGTTTTTCTTCAGCCATTCAGAAGTGGACTTGCTGATGTGCTTTGGATCATTGTCCTGCTGCAGAACCCAAGTTCGCTTCAGCTTGAGGTCACAAACGGATGGCCGGACATTCTCCTTCAGGATATTTTGGTACACAGCAGAATTCATGGTTCCACTTATCACAGCATGTCTTCCAGGGCCTGAAGCAGCAAAACAGCCCCAGACCATCACACTACCACCACCATATTTTACTGTTGGTATGATGTTCTTTTTCTGAAATGCGGTGTTACATATACGCCACACATAATGGGACACACACCTTCCAAAAAGTTCAACTTGTGTCTCTTCTGTCCACAGACTATTATCCCAAAAGTCTTGGGGATCATCAAGATGTTTTCTGGCAAAACTGAGACGAGCCTTTATGTTCTTTTTGCTCAGCAGTGGTTTTCGTCTTGGAACTCTGCCATGCAAACCATTTTTGCCCAGTCTCTTTCTTATGGTGGAGTCATGAACACTCACCTTAACTGAGGCAAGTGAGGCCTGCAGTTCTTTGGATGTTGTTGTGGGGTCTTTTGTGACCTCTTGGATGAGTTGTCGCTGCGCTCTTGGGGTAATTTTGGTCGGCCGGCCACTCCTGGGAAGGTTCTCCACTGTTCCATGTTTTCGCCATTTGTGGATAATGGCTCTCACTGTGGTTCGCTGCAGTCCCAAAGCTTTAGAAATGGCTTTATAACCTTTTCCAAACTGATAGAGCTCAATTATTCTCTTTCTCATTTGGTTTTGAATTTCTTTGGATCTCGGCATGATGTCTAGCTTTTGAGGATCTTTTGGTCTACTTCACTTTGTCAGGCAGGTCCTATTTAAGTGATTTCTTGATTGCGAACAGGTGTGGCAGTAATCAGGCCTGGGTGTGGCTAGAGAAATTGAACTCAGGTGCGATAAACCAGTGTTTTGACAGGGGGGCAAACACTTGTTCACACAGGGCTATATAGTTTTGGATTTTGTTTTCCCTTAATAATAAAAACCTTCATTTAAAAACTGCATGATGTGTTGACTTGTGTTATCTTTGACTAATATATAAATTTGTTTGACAATCTGAAACATTACAGTGTGACAAACATGCAAAAAGATAAGAAATCAGTAAGGGGGCAAACACTTTTTCACACCACTGTATATGACTAGACCTGGAAAAAACTGAAAAACCAATTATTTCACACAAACATGTCATCACTGGGATGTGCATAAGTGTGCTGCTGAATGTGTGTAGATGCTGTTCTTACCTAAGAGCATATCTCAGATAAGAAAACGGTTGTGGATGCCAGACTCTTTGTGAAACCTTCGTAAGTGGGTTTTACTGACAATTTAGTTCTTAAGAACGGTTGGTGAATGAGACCCATTAATCTTAAAAATTAGACTCAAAAATTGGCTATAAATTTAGATTGACACATTTAATAATACAACACCAATATTTAGATAGCCTTCATCTGTTATTGTAATCATGTTTTTAATAACCTTATAGCAGAGGCTCGTGTTTATTGTGCGTCTAAGCTGCATAAACTTAAAACAACTTTGTATACTGATTAACGGTTAAATAAAGCCCTTGGACTCAATGGTTCAGAAAGGCTGTGGGTCTTTCACACTTAACTCTGCTGCTGTTGTGAATCTCACAGCTGGACAGGTACCGCTTAGCAGAGTGTGGGGCCTACAAGAACTGAACAATTTTCAGCATAAACATTTCACATCAGCTTGAATAAAAAAAATCAGATCTGCTGTGGTCTCTGCTCTGAAGTAACACTTCTGGCAATAACAGCTCAAGTTTTTTTTTATTTAGTAGCCACCATTATATTGTGGATCTCTAGATGCAGCTTGAGGAAATATGGAGGAATTATTTTTTTAAATGCATTTTTGTGTGTGTGTCCAGGAGGACGTATGTCGGAGCAATGCCTGGGAAGATCATCCAGTGTTTGAAGAAGACCAAGACAGAGAACCCCCTGGTGCTAATAGATGAGGTCAGTTTGATGCTGCTGCTTCTGTAGTTGGTGTCTGTTGAGTTCAGTATAAATCCATATCAGGTTAACGTTAATACAGTCAGGGAAAAAATGATTTGAACCCCAGCTGATTTTGTAAGTTTGCCCACTAACAAAAAAATGATCAGTCTACAATTTCAATGGTAGGTTTATGTGAACAGTGAGAGACACAACAATAACAAAAAAATCCAGAAAAATGCATTACAAAAAAAGTTATACATTAATTTGCATTTTCATGAATGAAATAAGTATTTGATCCCCTATCAGTCAGCAAGATCTCTGGCTCCCAGGTGTATTTTATACAGGTAACGAGCTGACATTGGGAGCCAAATCACAAAATCAGCTGGGGTTCAAATCATTTTTTCCCTGACTGTATCTCTGAAGGAAATCTGCTGGTGTAGTGTTTACTCTCTGCAGTATACACTGACACAATACTAAAAGTCAAACAGTCTATATATAAAGAAGCTGTCAGGGTCCTAGGCAATTAACTTAAAAGCTGCCTTTGTATTATACTTCCTAGATACAGTATTGTCTGGGTAAATCACATTAAATTCTACAGTGTTTATTCATAGCTTAGCATCTTCCCCACTTCAATATAAATGCTGTTTTAATTATGTAATTTGAAGAAAAAAACAACGGTTATAGCACCAACTAGTGCAGTTACACCAAATTTTGCATGGGGAATCAACAATTCAACCTCGGGGTCCTGGTAAAATTTCATACGATGGAGTTTTTTTAAAATGAGATCCATCCTTTTTCCAAAAACAACACTGTAGTATCAATGTCAGTTTGCACATGGCTTTGAGTTTCATCATAGCCTGTTAGGTTGTACCATTTAGTTTATCCTTATTACTTGAATTCAGTCATCACATTGTATTTATTCGGTGTTTATTCTATTTTAGTTTCTTAAATGGTATGGGCATTCAACATTAGGTGAGAAAGAAACAGTATTTTGATTTTTCTGTATATTCTGCACATATAGTGAATTGACAATAAAAATCTTTGATTGATGTTGTAAGGAGCATGGCTGGCAAACTAGGTATTAAATCAAACATGTGGTAATTGTTGACAGTGAGCTTCCGGGGAGTGTTTTGTTATCCTGAGTCAAGAAGCCACAGACTAGTTCAAAAGGTTTGTTTAAAACTGGTCCAGTTTGTGAACATTTTTATATTCTCAAAGAGACATTGGCAGGTGGTGTTCGTAGATCCAGCTAACGTCTTTAGTTCTGTACCATACAGCCTACTGTGGGAAGCACTGGCTTATTTTGAAGTACAGATGTGGCTAAAGAACTGCTGAGATCATTTTCAGGATGTCCAGATATGCTAAAGAACACGGTAAACTGCAGCACAGCAGCAACCAGAGATGTGCATCATGTTTGGATGCACAATCTCACACGTAGTTTTTACAATGGAGGTTATTATCAGGGCTTCTAGGTGGTTTGTAGGTGAAGAGAAGCTTCGGTCAGGACAACAGGTATTAGTAGAATATTAAAGCACATAAAAAGTCCTGTGTACTGTGCACATTACCAACACATTGTAGTCACCTCTAGACATGCCCTAGGCCACCCTAGTTAAAATACTAGAACCGCCTTTGTGATGGAAAATACTTTAATAAAAGTAAACTCCCTTTATACTACACTACTGGAAGAGAGAAACCAACTTAAGTCTTCTTGCATTTCAAAAATTGGTCTTAAAGCAGCTATAATTTATGTTTTATCTTAACGATAGATCAAATGTATAATATGAAATGAAGCCAGTTAGGATCATCACCAGCTGTATTTCCTCTGCCTTGTGTTTTGGCTAGAGAAGGTGGCAGAGAGCCATAGCAAACCAAGAGATATGATGGACATTATGAGTTCTCTGTGCATGTTCTTGTGGTCTGGAAAGATGAGTATGAAGTCATTGTCCATTGTCTTTGTGAGGTCCCTTACATAGATTTTCCCAGTAGAGTGGAGCTGTCAGTCTCAGACTGTGGGAGGAGCAAAACAATGGTGCTTACATGGAGCTATACTGTGGCAGACTTGTGATTCTATTTATTTCTCTAGTAGATTTATGGATGTGTGTGTGATGGGTGTAAAATGTAAGGCAGAGTGTCTTGTTTCTTTGTCTCACTTGATAATAAAGCCTGAACGGAGAAGTGGTTGTCTTGTGAGAACCTTTCAGAACCTTCCCCAGAGCAAACTGAAGGCATTTCACCAGGTAGCTAAAATGGTTTCATGACAGGGTTAATATTGATGATGATTTGTCTTTCTCCTACATGTTATTACCAGGTGGATAAAATGGGTCGTGGTTACCAGGGTGATCCATCATCTGCACTGCTGGAACTTCTGGACCCTGAACAGAACGCCAATTTCCTCGACCACTATCTGGATGTTCCAGTAGATCTGTCAAAGGTCAGAGTTTGTGCTATGCATAGCTCCACAGTTTCAGTGAAAAAGTATACATAAATGCGGTTTTTATAAGTCCTGCACATTTCTGTCTGCTCCTATAAAGGTTTTGTTTATCTGCACGGCCAATGTGGTCGACACCATCCCAGAGCCTCTCAGAGACAGGATGGAGATGATCAATATATCTGGATATGTTGCCCAGGAGAAGCTGGCTATTGCTGAGGTAATGCCAGATTCTACCACCAGACTGTACTTAGCTAATGTCTTTTCAGCCACTAGAGAATATAATAAGACTGAAAACAAACTCACGCCAGAAACCAGTCCATACAGTAGCAGTGCCCCTCCTGTTGTGTTTTCTAAAGATAGAGCGAGAACTACAGATGTCTGATTGTGACAAACTGCACAAAAGGCCGGCCATATATCATATTAATACAAAGGTCAAATCATGCCCATCTTGGGTTGCCAGTGTTGCCAAAACAGACACACTAGCTTTAAATACTAACGCATCCAGAAGGAAGAATGGGACATCTAAATCAAGTTAAAGTTCTCTGGCTGCTTTGTAACGCTCCTCATCTCAAAAAGCCAAACCAATGTTATGCTTTCTTGTAGGGGTGCACCGAACTTTCGGCCACCGAAAATTTTCGGCCGAAAAGGCCATTTTTATTTTGGGCCGGAATTAAAAAAAAAACACGCTGAAAATGCCCCGCCCCGCCCATCCTCGCGCAGCACAGGTTAGGTTTCACTCACGCTGGAGCTGCTATATCACGTGTCTCCCCATCAACGACAAAGTGGGCCGGGCTCCAGGCAGCAGGGCCTCACTCACATTCAGAGGAGGAGCTGCAGGGGATGGCTCAGCGGGAGGTTTTGGCGTCCCGTAGAAATTATCTGAGGGCAGAGTGGCACAGCACCTTTGTGTTAGAGGCCACTTGTATGATGAAGGAGAGACTTCAGGTGATGCAACGCACTGTCTGTCAGGCAGAGCGCAGGTCCACTGCTAGCAGGCAACGAGTCAACACAGGATTACTTTTCAAAATGCAACACATACAGTACACTTAGCTTAGCCAAGCCTCTGGGCTAGTGAATGTCATGGCCAATGCAAATGAGAATCAGAATCAGAATCAGCTTTATTGGCCAGGTGTGTCGGACACACAAGGAATTTGAGTCTGGTACAGCGGCTCTCAATGTGTACATACATATCAACAAGCAAGGGAATGTGCATTAGGAGAAGAGATTAAAATAATTTGAGTAAAGTACTTATAAATAGAGACTTGTATATATATATATATGTATATATATATACACACACACACACACACGCATACATACACAACTATAGAGTAAGCGTGTTTTAAAAATTTGAAGTTTTTAAAAGAAGCCATTTTCGGTTTCGTTTTGGTTTTCAGCCAAGTGCATCATAAGTTTTCGGCCCAGAATTTTCATTTCGGTGCACTTTCTTGCAATCATACTATATGATACAGCCAGTCCTGAGGACTCGGAGAAATGCAGGACTCAGTCTTCGAAAAGTAAATAATTTAATGAATACTGAAATGAGGAGTAGATGGGGGCTGGACGCAGAGATACTTCAGTGGCTCTCAGGCAGCTGGGGACACTGGGTTGACTGGGCCACTAGAGGAGGCTGAGGTCCAGTGCTGGGGGGAAGAAATCACAAGCACACGCACATTACCTACTTCTCAGGAGAGCTCTCTGACGGAGGAAACAGTTCAGACCTTGCACAAAATCAGAACGGCTGAAGCCAACCAGGTTACAGAGAAATCAAACAGTTCATAACACAAAGTAACAATCAAAATCAGAATGGCAGAAACCACAAAGTCACTGGTAAATCAGGTATTCCACTCTCGCAGACTAAATAGTTCATGGCAACTGGAGGCAATCGAACTCAGAATAGCAGTTAATCCGTCACAAAATAGCTCAAGCACAATGCCAACATGCAAATTTACCAGCAGGATGATGAGAGATCATCTGGTGATGAGGACAAACCAACGCTCCTCTTAAGTACTGCCCTGCTGATTGAGAGCAAGTGTGCCTTGCCGCCGAGAGTGCGCTCCCACACGTGCACATGGGCGGAGTTGCTGGCAGTGCCCGTGCCTGCTGACAAGGTGCTGGGAATGGCCTGATTCACGGACGTAACACTTGAATTTCCATTTCTCTGTGTCTTGTCTAGCGTTACCTTGTCCCTCAACTCCGCTCTCTGTGTGGTCTGACTGAAGATAAGGCCTCTATCTCATCTGATGCCCTCAATGTACTCATGAGGCAGTACTGCAGGGAGTCCGGAGTCAGGAACCTGCAGAAACAAGTGGAAAAGGTAAAATATAGAAAAACTGTGTTCTGTTTTTGGTAGGGAAGTAATATCACTGCAGCTCAAGCAGGTGCCAGACTCCCAGGGGAAAATCACCAAGTTACTCGAGACTAAAAAACATTCAGTTTGTGAATGTCGGCAGAGAAATAAGAGTGGGTCCTGCACGTCCACAAAACATTTTGTGAAGTCGTTTTGCATGGTCAGGTCACAAAAAACACCCAATACTGGCAGTTCCTGGATCCAAAATAGTAAGTTTATTAGCTTAAATTATTGATATGAATAAATAAATAACTGGGAGCTGGACAACACACTCTCAAAACTACAAATTCATTACAGGGCAGATACTAAGTACTACTTTGTACCTGTATGTCCCTGTTTGACAGTTTATGAATGCACTTATTAAATAAGTTAAAACTCTGGCAAACAGGAGACAATGAGGAACTTAGTGGACCCACTTTGATGTCTATGAACAGTTTAACTGACCCACAGTAACACACAGCAAATAGAAACTACACACACTTTAAAAAGAACTGCCGTGTTCAATAGGATTGATGATGGGTCAGGTGTTTGAACTGTTTTTGTGTGATGTATTTCTCTGGATTGGTGGAGTTCTAGTTGGAACTAGTGAGCTTGTGTTGTTTAGGTGGATTGTGTGGAGCGTTTTACACTTTAATACACTTGAAGCTAAAAAATAAGCTTGAAGTGGCAGCTACCTGCTGGAGGGACCCGCCAGCCGACACACAGGCGGTGCAGGCAGCTTATTGGTTGCATGACACACATGTCTCAAAATACAGAACTGTAGTGGAATGGGATCGGGTCTAATCTGACCCATACCGATCCTGTGAAAAATGGCTGGATTCGTGCTCATACGGATACCTAGTATCGGATCGGGACAAGTCTATACTGTACTAGAGCTCACACCCATTCGGCTACTCAGAACAAGGATTTTGCGTTTAATCAGCAAAAATTCTTGATGTAAGAAAAAGTGAATCCTACTGTCATGTCAGCTACTGTATGTTCACATTACACTCCATAATGCTCAGTTCCAATGTTTTGTGTTAATGGTTCACGTTCTGTAAGTGAAATGTGTCCAACTTGATTTGAACACCATGGAGGTCATAAACTTCCACGCATGTGCAGATCTAAATGAAATGTGAGCCACATGCATACAAGAATAACAACAATATCGTCATTTGTGCAGCGGTCGGTTATGGTATTTTCTTCCAGTTTGGCTTGATCATAAATGTCCGACAGCTCTGAAACGTCCTTGTCTCTCCCCAGACCCTCATTGCTATTGTTGCTCTCCTCCATTATTTTTAACATTCTGTGAGGGGCCAACAATGAATGATGATGACAGGTAGAGGAGAGAGATGCTGGAGTAAAACCACATGAATTCTGATCTGACTGTTCTGACAGTGCTTGCATAGTCAATTTTCTGATCTGGATCAGATCTAGGAGCACATATGGAAGTGGCCTAGATTTGACTTGGAAAAAATACAATTTGGTTTGTCCAAACATCTGTGAAAGGATCTGATCTAAGTCACCTGCAAGGAAAAACATGAGATTTGAGTCACTTCGGCGTGTAGTGTGAACATACAGTAGCTATGAAGGACCATCAGAGACTGCTGATGTGTGAAGTGGGTGGGCGGATGGAGCAGACTGATGCAGGACAGAAGGGAACCTTAAATCTTTCATCTGTCTGTCAGGTTTTCCGTAAGGTGGCATTCTGCATTGTCAGCAGCAAACAGACCACAGTGACTGTTACACCTGACAACCTGCAGGAGTATGTGGGTAAACCGCTGTTCACAGTTGATCGAATGTATGATGTCACCCCACCAGGAGTGGTTATGGGGCTGGCATGGACTGCAATGGGTAAGAAACACACACACACAGACAAACCACTGGAAACTGTAACAGACTGAAGATGTGCCTGCATGTTACCCTGTGTGTAGGAGGGTCGACAATATTCATAGAGACCTCTCTACGCCGTCCCCCTGGAGGAGCGGACTCTAAAGGAGAAGGGTCACTGGAGGTTACAGGTCTGTAAGGAAGGTCTCTAACTTTAATCAAACACTGCCAAGCATCAGTCTGATATCTTTGCCAGATGTTCAGCAGAAAGCGTCTTAAAGGTGTTGATGCTCCTGTGCAGGTCAACTGGGTGATGTTATGAAAGAAAGTGCAAAAATTGCCTCAACTTTTGCGAGAGCCTTTCTGATGACCCAGGAACCAGAAAATCACTTTTTGGTCAACTCCCACTTGCATTTGCATGTCCCTGAGGTAAACATAGTATACCGTACTGGAAACAAATGACTTGGTAATTACTATTGCTTAAGATTTTAATTCTTTTATTTAATGTTTATTAGCTGCTGGACACATTTTATTTGTGTAACGTTTTCATAACTGCAGTGCCACTGTGTGTAGATTTGAAACTGTCCTGTACTAGTAGTGCAGGTACCCTAACAGTAGCACACAGACACTGTGGCTGGCAGCAGTGCTCACTACCTCCACCAAGGAGTTGTATTTGGTTCTCTGTGTGTGCATTTGTTGCTTAGCAGGGTTACGGACGAATGGCTGGATTGATCATAAGCATACTTGGTGCAGACATTGATAGCGACAACCCTAGAAATGATTTGAATTTGACTGGAGAAGGTCAAAGGTCAAGGTCACAAAAAATAACGAAATTCACAAAAAACCCATCTTCGCCATGGGGCAAAATCATTTGAAATTGGACACACATTTGTAGTTTCATCTGATGATCTGACAGATCTGGAAAACCCTGTTTAACACACATAAAAGATGATCCAGATCCAATCTGGATCAAGAATTTTAGGACACATTTTGTTTGGGATCTCATTTTTCATAAGGGATTTATTTGCATGAGTGAACGCTGTGCCTAGGACTCTTGTTCCTGTTTCTCTTTAACTGTTGCTTGTTTCTAGGGTGCAACTCCTAAAGATGGACCAAGCGCCGGCTGCACTATTGTCACAGCGCTGTTGTCCCTTGCAACCAACCGTGCAGTGCGTCAGAATGTAGCCATGACTGGAGAGGTGTCACTGACTGGCAAAATACTTCCAGTAGGAGGAATCAAAGAGAAAACTATTGCTGTAAGGGCAAGATCCCCACACACACGGGTCAAGGTCAAAGTGTTTATTTGTCATATGCACAGTTAGGAAACGTGTTTCCCCGTACAATGAAATTCTTACTTTGCCGTCCACATGAATGCCACAAAATACAAATGAAATATAAAGTAGATAAATAAGTAACACAAAATCTAAGGCACTTGAAGCAGCAAATGCAGCAATATAATAAGAAATATATAAGAATATAATAGAGAATGTATGCTGCATGGGAGCAGCATGTGCAGCAGTCAACAGTCAATGTGCAAACTGAGAATGTAAACAGTACATGACGTATTTCCTGGTAATAAACTCCTCAGCTGTTTAGGAATCTGATGGCAGAGGGAAAGAAAGAGTTTTTCAGTCTAGTGGTCCTACA
>NW_018128130.1:597307-599331 GCF_001952655.1 Monopterus albus
TCGCAAACTTTAGAATGATGTCTTTGTGGGAGGCGACACAGTCGTGGGTGAACAGGGTGTAGAGGATGGGACTGAGGACACATCCCTGTGGGGTGCCAGTGTTTGTAACAATGCTGGCTGAAGTCCTATTGCCAATCCTGACAGTCTGGGGCCTGCCAGTCAGAAAGTCCAGGAGCCAGTCACAGAGGGTGGGGTGCAGACCCAGTGTGGACAGTTTGTGGGTGAGTTTGTGGGGGACAACTGTGTTGAAGGTGGAGCTGTAGTCAATGAAGAGTATCCTGATGTAGGAGTCTCCATTTTCCAGGTGAGAAAGGGAATAGTGGAGGGCAGCTGCGATGGCGTCTGAGGTGGCCCTGTTGGGCCGGTAGGTATACTGCAGAATAATGGTTTTCAAACATAAATTTCTCTTCCTTGTCATTCCCAAAATACAGTATGTTAGGTTGTCCGTGTTCAATATTGGTTGTATTCAGTGATACCTGATTTAATCTTAGCCAGACCGCTTTAGGGCTGTCACTTCTCCCAAAAATTGTGTTTGAACGGTGTTCGAACTGACACACAATTCATTAGAATTAATTTGGATGCAACCCACATAATGTAATGCATCTGCTTTTGTGCAGAGTTGGCAAACTGTGTTACACTGTATCTACAGTGTAAAACCCAAAATACTGCCACACAGGGGAGATGCTCTGATGCTGTTAAATGTCCGATCAGAACAACTTGACTCGCTACTATCTGTCAAACATAATGTTGTTAGCTTGTTTTACTGAGAGCTTATAAGTGGGCAAGCTGATAGTGAATTTTAAGAACGTCCTCTGGGTGAGTGAACAGGATCATTTTTGTTGTTCTAAGTTCGTTTTTGGAATTTTCTGTTCACTCACCTTCTTTTCAGTAATTTATGATCTTTCATTGCTAATGGGGCAAGAAAGACACCTGAGAAGGCTGTAGTGTAGGAACAAAGTTGGCTTTAAGCCAACAGTGGTAGTTATAGCCTCTATTTAGGATGAAGGGCATGACCCACAGAGGGTTGGTTTGTTTTGTTTCTCTAATGTTATATTAGTCCTACTTCCTTCTTCTTCTCCAGGTTGAGCAATATAGTGCAGCATCAGTTCAAGTAAGAATATTACAATGATTTTGAATATGCTTTACCTAAAAGCCATCCGTTTTCATTTTCAGTTATGGCATTAATGTTCTTTATTTCCTTAGTCAACCCCCTGAAGCCAAAATACATCTGTTTTTGTTTTTTTGCCCCTCAAACCTAAACAGAAGTGAGTGATGTCAGTTGTGTGTGGCATTATTAACTTTTAATCCAACCCCTCTTACACCAGTCAGGGACTCATGGGAGCATGACCTGAGGGTTTGCCTTGTCAAATGATCAATGGATTAAAATCTTAGGGTTGTTTCATTCTTCATCTGTATGCGCCCGACACGGCCTATTGCAGTGCAGGGTGCTTCATAAAACACATCTTACCAATCAAAACGAGCCAAAATATGAGGTTTGTCAGAGACATAGGCTGTCCCCAGCTGACGGCTCACATGTTCTGGACATAACACTACTATTGAACCTAATCCTTTGACAGCTCTTTTGTCTGTCACACTGCAACACGCCATTGCCTTTACTACTTGTCTGGCCCACAGAATTATACTGCTCAAATGGAAATATGCTTTGCAGATATTTTTTGTTTTGGGGGCAGACACATGTAGTGATGAGTTAAAGCATTACAGAGGGTTATAAAAACCAAAACATTCCTCCTTCAGAAATGTTCAGTCCTTGTAATGTTCATTAGTCATTTTTCATGAGTCCGAGCCAAGTCTCAAGAGAATTAGCAGGGAGTTGCAGGTCAAATCGGAGGTTTGTTTTAGTACCACTCGAGTGCAAATCCATTACAGTGACCAACTTGAGTACCCATCTCTGCAGTTTAGGGCCTCAGCGGTGTTCACACCAGAACTGGACACATGTCACTGACAAACATGTGAGCCATCAATACAAAAAAATTGCATCTGACCAAAAAAAAAAAAAAAAAAAA